>NC_041346.1:12131722-12431722 GCF_004354835.1 Perca flavescens | reverse complement strand
TTTTGAATTTCTTGCACTGTCAAAGATTCTTTTCATCTCTGCCAATATTCTGAATGTTAGTAGAAAGTTGTTCAAATGTTTTGAGGTGCCACCACAAGTACAGCCTTGTTAGCGATGAATTTGTTAGCTGTGCAGCTAATTAGCCGTCTTGCCAACACTGCAGTCTGTGCTCTCCTTTAACTAAACACACACACATCAGTGGCTATGCACAGTTGCAAATTTGCAAAGAATGGACAAGCTTACAATGCAAACACTCATGCAACACACATGTGTCAGCAACAGCCTAATTAGAAGCAGTGAACGGTAAGTGGGTGAGTGAGAGAAATGGGGACAATGAAGAATAAAGTAAAAGACAGCTAGGGAAAAGGGATTTTTATTGATTGTGACTTTCAGCTTTTTGGGACTCTCACAGAGCAAACATTTTCCTCTATCCAATTATAACACTCTCACTCAGAGGAGTTGTCAACCACAGAAGATAATTTGAGTTCGGAAAACAAGGGAGAACGTGAGATAAAGAGAGAGGGATGTTGACGGGGTCCAGCAGGGAGGAAAAGTGGGGAGGAAAAAGTATGAGATGGATGAAAGGAGAGTAGGAGGTGAGGATGATGGTGACAAGAAAAAGGTGTGGATGAACATGCATGGAGGAAGATGGGGGACTAGGAATGAAGGAGAAAGAGGAGAAGACATGGTGGCAGAGAGAGACAGGTTTCAAAAGAGGACAGAGCAGACAGAAGGGAGCAAGGAAGGGATAAGGCAGAGGGAGAAACAGAAGAGCTATTCATGGTATTTGAGTTTAAAAGTACAGAATCATCAGTTCTTGTAATAAATCCCTCCTAACCAGCTTTGCGCATCAGCAAACATGGCAAATGATGCTCAATTTCCTCAAAAAAGCTGCAGCCAGGAGGACTTAATTTCCCACCATCTTTGCAATCTGTCGAAATCACACCTTGTTAACTCAGACATAGGAATCCTCTTTAATCTCTATGTTTGGAAGGCTAAGGCTAATTGGTATCAACTCTTTCAACCGGATAGCTGTGGTTTATGATGTGGCAGGCTACGCTATGTTCAAATGTACCACTCTCTTTTAGTGCACTCCAGGATGGGCTAGAAGGACGGAACTATGACATCAAATATAGCCTCTGTCATTGTTGCATATCCTCACTTTTAGTTCACTCTCAGTTCCCTGTAGAGAACAAGCACTTTGAAAGCAGTGACAAAAGTAAATGAAAGGCAAAGAGGCAGAACAAGGTGAATAAACAGATATCGGCAAGGGAAGCAAGGGCAGGAGGAAGTTGAAGAAAAGGGGAAGGCAAAGTAAAAATAAAATCTTTGGAGAATTGAAGTTGACCATAATCAGGTACAAAAGATTCCTCTTTATGATCTTCACCTTTACTTGCATCTTTGTTTGTTGAGTAGAATAACCATCAATCTGAGAACACAAAGATGAACAGATGTCAATGAAAAATAAATCTAAACATAGTACTATTGTACTATTGACTGACTTGTAAAGGCATAAACTGAAATCAGTTCTGCTCTCCACCTCCTTTGGGATTTGACAAGCTCAGATAAGTTATGCAATTGGTGGTATTGGTTAGCTGTATTTGGTATGTTTATTGTTATTAACGCCCAATATGCTATAAAAGTATCCCATATATTTGACTGGATTTAGACATTTCAATAACCAGGCAAACATGTTTGTTTCTTTTCAGATTTCATTATATGGTAATCTTTGAAAATATATTTAAACGGAAAATACTCATTCTGTTCCCTAACCTTTCAACCAGCCATCATCAGGCTTATGATCGCGATGTCTTGAGTGTAGATGTACCCTCTGCGGCACCGTAGTTTATTTTTTTTATTTTTCAAATGAGCTGACAGCTTGGCATGGGCAGGGAACGAGGCATCGTATGATCAAATCTAATAGGCTACCTACTCTTTGTCTGGGATGAGCTGAGGTATCACAGACAAGCAAGTAATTTTAGCCTGCATACAGTATAAAGCACCATGCCAGGTTGCTAGTGCCATGGACTATAACATATCAAAGTGATAACCTGTAGCACAAATGGATGTTGTTGTACACAGCATGGATCTGCAGACCACTGACACAAAGGTAAGACGTAATATGTTTATTACTTAAGATTTGCTGGTATTGTGGCTAGGTCTTGTGCATTTGCACACACGTGATCGGCTGTTTTAACTCTTCTCTTGCAATTAATGTTAGCCTTAGCCACCAACTTCCTTAGTTACGGTTTGCGTTTGTACAGCAAGCGTTGGTATAGTGGAGATGATTGTGGAGTAGTCAGTATGTTGTTTAATTATTGCTTGAATATATGAATTTGGGAATAGTTGTGATGATGATGATGATGATGATGATGATGATGATGATGGGGATTACATGCTTTCAAGTTTTGGTCAGAATGCCTGATGTAGATTGGATGGATGCATATTCTTGTGAATTGAGAGCAGTCAGCTCATGGTGTGATATAGCGTTCATCTGTGCGACACATTCTTGGCGAAATTTGTAGTGCAGAACTTGCAGAAGTTGTGTTGTGTGTAGATATGGTCAATTCAATTAAAAATATTAGCAAAAGGCATAGCCACACATTTGCCCACTGAACTTCAACACGTAGCCTATGGTAGGCCAGGACTATTTTCCTTTCGTAGCTCCTCTCTCTGAGTCTGATGTCACGTCATGTCACATTGTCAACATGCTACATGGATACATGAAGCAGAACATAGGGGGTCATATGTCTAATGCTTTTTGAAAACTTAAGGCTTTCTTCTTCATAAAACGTGTCAGACATCATCACGTTTTTGTATACATTTTTATTCATTTACATTAGTAAGCTACAGGAAAGCATCTTGTGCGAAAGAAAAAAAAGAATGCGTCATTGCACACAGCACTTCTGAAAATGCACTTCCGAATGTGTCTCTGTCCCCAGCACATTTCAAACCAAACTGAAGCCCATGTGTTTAACATCTACCTTTTACTCAAAGAGATATTTTGCTGATTTTAAATCCAGCTCGGTGTCATGGAAGTGTGGGCAGTGTTTTTAGATGAACGGTGTGCGTGCCTTTCCTCAGTGGCGCCAATGCATGGAGCTTGGAGCAGCCGTGGTCTGCTGAAATCCGCCAGATGACGCCCAATGGATTTCAGCAGACCACTGGTGTTCCAAAATAAAGAGGTGAAAAAGAGCATAATTTCATGTTTAAAAGTGCAATGCTTAAATTCCTGAAAACATTTTCAACCTGTACAATTACCAAATGTGTGGCTTTTGTGTGTTAAAGTCTTAGTTATTCAACGACACATGACCTTAAACACATACCTTCATCTCTAGCTCTCTTCTGCACAAACAAACATTTAAAAAGCATACATCACACTTTACGCTTTAAACCCAAAGACACCAGTTTCTCTCTCTATCTCTCGTATACAAACACAGATGTTATCAAAGGCTGGTAGCAGGGGTTCTAGACAGCCCTTGGAGAGAAACACAATGTGTTATATTGGAGTAGAGAGGAGAGGATTACACAGAGCTTCGTAGCTGACAAGACCTCCCGTTTAGGTATGGATGGGACAGCAGAGAGAGAGAGAGAGAGAGAGAGAGAGAGAGAGAGAGAGAGAGAGAATGGGGTGGCAGAGAGGACGACAAACACAGGCACAGCTTCACAGAAAAACTTGACCTCCTTAGGGAAAGAAGGGAGAGGGAAGAGGGGAGAAGGAAAAAGAAAAGTCAGGACAAAAAAGGAGAGATTAGAGGAGGACAAACACAGAGCTTCGTAGTTGACAAGACCTCCTGCTGAGGCCCATGGGGGAGAGGAGATGTTTGGAGAATAGAGGAGAACAGAGGAGAGGAGAAAAACTGACGAAAATGCACCCACGCTTGGAGAGAGAAAAGAGAACCAAGAAGATAAAAGATGAGGAGAAAAAGAGGTTTGAGGTCCACTTACAGTTGATAACTACCAATTATATTCGTCTATTTTTGTTCCTTCTGGCTTTCACAATGTCAATCAATTTTTAATCAGACAAACATGGAACAAGTTAAACAATAGAAAACAAAGTAAATGCCACGATTCAAAATCAATACATGTAGTAGAGTCAATCACCAAAAAGAGTGTGACCCATTTTTCCACAGCTCTCTCCATGTTTATATCAGGTGGTGTTCAGTCTCTTACATGTGTGAACTCGGAGCTCATTCTACGTGCCTTTCAGCAAAAAACAAATGCATAAGCAGGTTGGCTGAGAGTTTACAGGCTGTATATCTGTCAGAGGTCAGTTACAGCCAGATAGAGTGAGTACAGTCAATGACGCCTACTAAATTTACTAACCAAGCACCTTGATTAATAACTGAAAGTGACATACAGTGAGCTGCAGACGGATAACAGATGCACACACGAACAGGGTGGACAGTGCTTCATGCACCACTGAGCAACTTTCACTGTATCCACTTCTTATACATCATGAGATGAACTAGGCCTTCAACTGCTGAAAGCCAAACTAAAGCCAAACTAGAAAGGCAAATAATTTATTTAAGTTTGATGCCGGCAGATGGTTTAGTCTTTGTGCTGTTGACTCCTGACTGCCTTTTTTTTGTTTTTTAAATAGATTACAACAGAGATTTGGCTGTGGGCACTAAATTGCTTTGATGTCCAAACAATGACAGAGCTAACTGTCCTAATCTGTATTCTAATGAGTGTGTTTGATATTTCATCTTAAATCATGTTCCTTGCTGCCTCGGCTGCTTTCTAGTGCCAACAGAAGCTGTAAGGCTGTGATCAGGAAAACCAGGCGGTAGTAATGGCAATAAAAAAAAAAAAAAAAGACTATCTTGGAAAAGAACAAAGTATGGGGTCATACAATGTGCAATACTTAACCCAATCTAAGTTTGTGTAGCTTTGTTTTAACATGTGTTTATTTAAAATCAGTTACCAGACAGTGGAGGCTGATTAAGACTCATTTTTATTGGAAACTAAAGGATGGGAGGAGAGAAAAGAATGTTATGTTTACATTTGATCATAATTTGGGCTACTGACTTACAATGACAAATAAAAAGCCACATATGAAAATTCAGTGTACATTTTTCTGTATACAGGAAGTGTAAAAATTGTGTTTTAATTTATATTAGCAGGCATATGTGACCAGAGAGTATGTAGGTGTGTATATCTTTCTAAAGTGTACAGTATGTTAAATCCAAAAATGTCTATACTACATTATCATTAGAGCTGTATTCACACAAAGAACATCCCTGGTTTTAATGCCAAAGTTGTCATAGGACATATGCAGGGCATAGGGCAGATAAGAGCCCAGAATAAGGGGAATAATATATCCATATCTAAAACAACATGTAGTTTCTATGCCGTTTTGATTTGCTTAGTCATACAACAGCATATCTGTCTAAAGCAGTGTGAATCACACTAATGACATGTCAAAAACGATACTTGTTGTGTGCTACAACTTTGAGCCTAAAGAGTGCCAACATTTTGCAGAGTTCCAGTCCAACCAAACACTACAGCAGCAGATTACGTTGATTAGCAGCTTCAACCAGAGAGGGGGATATAATCACTGATATCACCTGCTGCTGGGTTTGGATGGATGGAGTGAAATCCTGCCTGCTCTTGGACCTCGTTGGCATATGGCAAGAAACCACTTAGTTTTAGGCTAAGGGCTCACTTTTTCCAAATTCCAAACTAACATCAAAACCCCAATGCATACGGTTTCCATAAAAGAGGTGTGCATTGGGGTGGTTCAAGAGTATAAGGAGACTATGCTCTCCAAAACAAAACAGCAAGTCCCCCAAAACGACATATGTGTACATTCATGGCAAAACTCCCAAATAACGATGCATTTTATTGTAACCACTTCAACGAAGGTCCCTTCACTTAACAAAGTACTTTCCTTAACCCAAACCATGATCTTTCCCTTACCTAACCAAGTGATTGTTGCTCTTAAACCTAACCAAACCTTAAAGGGGCAATTCTGTGATTTCTGTCATTTTAATACCTCCAATCTCCCCCTTTTCTGCTCTCATTCTTTCTTCCATTTTTTTCTCCAGACTGCTCGGCCACGCACAGTCTAAGCACTGACTAAACATCTACAGTTCTAAGTACTACTTCTGTAGCTGCCCCATATTCTTTTCACTTTGGTTTACCCATTTCATTTTGTATTTTTAACAATGGCTTGCCATTCCATGCCAATCAGCAGGCCAAGTCACTAGGAATTCTCCAGGTGCTCCCAATGCGCCTGCCCTTTATGATTTGTTGGGGGTGGGGGGGGACAACATGATGGATTACATGAGGCTGGGGGGTTGTGTGTGAATAAGTACCATCCCCAGGTATATGCTGCAGCAAACACTGAATGCAAGACTTCTCATGTTGTAAGTTGCCCTAGACTGATAGATGAGGCTGGGGTTTCTATCAGACAGCTTAAACTAGGACAACAGCACACTGAAGCTAAAAGTCCTAACGTTTTATCTCTTTGAATAATTTTACAGACAAATGCCTGAGCCTCCTCTTCTGTTTTCCCTGCTCCATGGTGGTCCCAGTCTGAGCATAGTTTAATTTATTATTATGAGAATTATAAATCAAACCAGTTAATTGAGCTCCAGTCCAGCAGAGAGGTTGGTTTAATTGTTGGGTTGGCTGAGCCACTGCAGGCTCTCAACTGCAAGAGATGGGCTAAAAGCTCCCCACAGAGATCTCGCTGGTGTTGTCAGCTGAGACAAAGCAACAATTAGCCATTAGTCTATGCTGCTAAAATGAAACTAACAGCTCAACTCTAGCTACTTGACTGCAGGGATTAAGTCAATTGTTTGGATTCCAAAGTGGTAACCTACATTGATCAGTGTAGATTTTAACTCAGTGCAGGAAGACAAAGGTCACATCCTGAGCAGTGTCACTCTAACACATTTGCTTGCTCCCCAAACTTATTAGTTGTGTAGTGCACTTGTGCAGGTTACACTTTACTTGAAGTTGTCTACATAAGAGTGACATGACACTGTCATGAACGTGTTATAAAACATTATAAACAAGTCATAAACATTTATGACATAACGCTTCTTTTAGTAAGTGTCATTCGGTTTTTGTCATAACAAGTTAGGGTTAGGGTTCATGTGTCATGACTGTGTCATGACGGTATCATTATCATTATCAGAAAACTTCAAGTAAAGTGTTACCTAATAGTCAATTGAAGAGGATAACGTCTAGGGATGGTGTTCTTCATCCAGAGTAATATGAATCTAATATACAGGATCATCTGTTAAATCCTTTCCATTTTGACATTTCCTGAAACTTTCAATACACAGTGTCTGTAATACTGCATGCACTGACCACTGATTTTAAATGGACAATTACTCACCCTTCCCTTCGGCAAATAAATTCCATCTAACATGATTTAATAGACTCTCCCTAACTGTTTCTCTTCCCTTCTGTGTTAACCTTAAGACTTATTGGGTAGTTTGTGAAGTAATGCTTTTCTTTCAATTTTTTCTTTCACATTCTCATTACTTATCCCATTTTGTAACTGAATGACTGTCAAGCCAATTCATCTGTGGAATTGTGATTAAACCATTATGTCTTTATACACCGAAGAATGAATCGTTGGATTATGAATAACCATCATAAACACTAAAACTCTGCAAGTGACCAAGCTCCCATTCTAGTCTAATCAGCAACGGGAAGAAAATGACACTTTTGTTACTGTTTTGTGTCTGTACTTTATGATAAATATATGACAGTATCTGATGTTGAGAAAAACTGTATAAAAAACTTGCTTGAAAGTGATGCATAATCAGAGATGGGATGGGAGTTTTGAATGTGCCTACTTCAGCCGAGGACTCTGCAGAGAACCACATTTGGATCAGTAGAATGTTAATTTTTGCTGTTGAATTCTACGTAAGGGCTGTCAAGCTTCCCTCTCACAGCTGCATTTACAAAGTAGCTTCCAGGCCTAAAATTGGTTTCATGAAGAAACATTACAGCACCCATGAATCTCTTATCTTTCTGAACTTTCTATATAATTTAGAAAAACACGAGAAAACGTTGTACTTTAATTTCACTAGGTAGTGAGCAGTGTAATGGCAATTTACATTTTTGTTGTTTAATTAATGGTAATTTACAGGTTTGTTGCTTAAACATTTCAGTTTCTGCCTTCAGCACAAATGTTTCCAAGTAGATGATGTGATAGTGCTCCTTGAACTTGCAATTCCACAAGTTGCTATTCCCTGATAGTCAGAACTGCTTCAGCTTTGTAGATAATAGGTAAGCTTTTCCAAAACTCTTTGTTCATTCTCACAGACTCGCCTAATGAACTGAACCTGCGCAAAGAATACATACTTAAAAGACATTGAGTGAAGCTTTATTTCAGATCTCACCCTATGCATTAGAATTTCCACCAGAGCAGTTTTTAACTATTGAGAGATTTAATCAATCCGTGACTTTTGAAATAGTCATCCATGTGTAGAGAGAACGCATATAGTTCACTATGCTACGTTATAGAAAGTAAGAGGACTCCATAACTAATGAGACATGTGTTTGTCTGTAGACTAATACATATTAAATCTAAATGTTTAGATTTGTATCTATGAATGTTGTTGATGCATTTTAATTGTTGCCCATGCAGCCTACTGTAGGTAACATACATATAGGAAGCTACACACAGGAATATCGGATTAAAAACCACAACTGAAAGATGCCATAAACCCAGTAGTTCTCACACTTGTTTCAGTTCCATTCTTTCACACTCTCTCTTTCTGTACAGTACATCTCTCTACTTCCTTTCTCTGTATGGTTTTTAGGGTGTTTTTCCACCGGAGGAACTTTGCTACGGGACCAAAAACTTTGCGAGGAACTAAAGAACCAAGCCTGCATTTTGGCAGGTGGAACCACTTGGACTAAATCAGTTTCTGAAGGATAGTTCGAGGGGACAAAAAGTCCTTGCTCCAGGGGTAGTACTTTCCAGAGGTTAAGGAACTTTACCGGTAGAGTTTGCAAGGCGGGATATCGCTGATGTACTGTAGTTTCAATATTAGGATGAGGGTCGACTTGTTGTGTATTGACATTAAAACCACAGTTGGTTGTCGGCTTCCTAACACAACTAATAATAACTAATAGTGCGGACAAGCTGAGAATACAAGCGAGTTGGAGTTAATGAGAGCGAGAGACTGGTGATAGAGAGAAGAAAGTGTCTGAACAAGAGAGATACAACTTTATTTGACTAATTGTTTCATGGCAGTAACATTCTAAAGCTGAAAGAAAAAAATGAGCACAGTGTTGTAGAGACATATGTTCTGGAGTTTTCTTTTCCTTCTCTGCATGTCTCCTTTTCATACATTCATTACATCCCGCTTAAACACAGCTCATATTTTCCTTGCGTGAACATATAGAAACATTGCAACCAATATCACCAGTCCTGCTTCTTCCTCAGGATTGAAGTTGGCTTAAACTCTAGTGAGAAGTATTGAGATCACCAAACGCTGCATACAGATAAATAAGGTGCAAATTTTCCCATCCTAAGAACAGTTCCTAAGAACTGCGCTTGCGACTTACAATAACTTACTAATGTACATAACAGCTACAAGTGTGTGCATTATACACTATACCCTATTATACTTTATCAACAGGAATAGATAGGTCAAACAGCCAGCCACAAATAGTCTATAAACAAAGCATCAGGCTGTCTTTGAGATTTCACATGAACAACGGTTAAAAGTTACTCAGGCTACCGAAGAATACCATAATTCCTCCGTTCAATGAAGCGACGCACCCCAAGCTTCCATCCTTAACAAAGAGCCATGTATATGGGCTCTTCCAGTCTCTCCACTGCTGGCTGTTCCAATTTAACGGGAGAGATGAACAAGAGGGGTTAGGATGGTGACCGGCCTCTGGCCCCTTTCTTCAGCTTCTTCTTACGTTGTCACCCCAGTGGGAGGTGTGCTAACAGGGCTTGCAGCCGGTGAATTGGTTGTGCTATTAATGTCATCGTTACACAATTTCTTAGTAAAAACCTAAATGAATTAAACTGCCTTGTTTTCTTTTTGCAATGGCTATATGCTTACTGCAGAATGGATTTCTAGGACTTTGCACGCCGATTAAGGGCCTCCAACGTTTATATTTTTCCTACGAATCTTTCAGTTAACATGTACTAAACATGAGTTGAATTTGCACCGCAGCGCCGCCACACCTTGATGCTCATGACACAAATGTATGCATGTATTATCTTTATTGAAGTTAATTAGTTTTAAATCTCCATCATGTATGAATGAATGATATTTTTGCAATTTTACACATAATCCACAATGATCACGTTACACAATACTGAAATTGCACATCAAAGTGACACATTGTCAATATTTTTAGAGACACCCCAAAATTTCACAAATCACGTTTTCAGGGGAGCCCATGTCTTATTAAGGGGAGCCTAGCTCCCCCATAGTTGGCACCCTGTGTATAGGTGCATAGAGTTGCTTCCATTAGCATTTCATGTCATATATGTTTCACACAACAATTTTACAGAGGAAAAGTGAACACATTTGTCACACGGTTGTGTGAGGTCCTTTGTTACCAGCAAAACAAGATTTTTCCACTGTTAAAAAAAATGTAATTCCATAGGATGGTTTCTTTAATAATGTATTTAAAATCAAACCAGTTACTTCTGCACAGCAATATAAAATGACAAAAAAAACAACTTAAAACAACTCTCCTCCGGCAGGTCACATCAGGGATTCTCTTTCTTTGTCCTCTTTTTTCCTTTTGCTTCCCCTGCACCTGTTTTTCGTCCACCTTTAACAAGTATATCATTAGATCCTGTGGCCAATCATGAGCTGGGAGGGGGGTCCAGCCAATCACAGCTGCTTCTCATAATCCTAATTCCCAGTCCAACAAACAATTAGAAAAACACAGCAAATCCCAAAACCATGCAAATAACAACTGTTCAAACATGCAACACATCTACTACTAAAACCAAATGAAAAACACACACTGCTAAAACACAGACTGGGCAATTAACCAAGACATGCAACTTTGGGAACAAATGAAAAGCTGCCTACATTCACATCCTGACACATTTGTTCTCAGTTTGGTAAGCAGTTAATCAGTATTTACTACCAAAGTAAGCTACAATTACAAGGAATTTACCTTGGAGATTGGTACACACATAAACATAAATATACTGAACAATAATATGAAATAAACAATACATACAGATACAAATATATACATTATAGCTCTTTAACATAAGAGAAAAGAGCATTACAAGAAATAATTCAACATTAACTGCTGCTAGAAACAGATGAAAATTGGCCCTTATATTATCTGGGATTGATTGTGAACGAGGAGCAGCTGGGTAGATATCTGACTAAATCAGGTGATCTCTACAGCCAGTGCACATTCAGAGTGGAAAAAAAGGAGTCTTGTGGTTAAGGTTGGCAGCTGTGGGGTTATAGGCCTCAATTTGTTTGTACCAAGGTCTTATTTATTGTTAGCAACAATTTTTTATTAATTCTATCCATCTCCTTCATTTAATTTTGCATTACGCAGTTTAGGGAGATGCTTTACTGTCTTGCTTTATACAATGACAATAAAGATACTTGACTTATACTGAAAATGCTGGGTAAAAGTCAATGAGTAGGGAAATACACCTTTCCAAATGAATCCCTACATACACGACCATCACTACAGAGTACTCTGCATGAACGCAGACTCACAGCTGTGGATAAATCAGAATCAAAATAGATACAGCCATTTCAAATGATGTAACCGTCACTGCTCACACACTTCCAAGGTTTTGTACTTGAGATCCAGAACATTAATTATAGCAGCAAACAAGTATTTGCTATATAAAGATATAGTGGAGTAATGGCGTCCTGAGCAAAGAATTACAATGTGTGTGTGTGTGTGTGTGTGTGTGTGTGTGTGTGTGTGTGTGTGTGTGTGTTGTAATCCAAGTTTCTCTTTTCTTTGTTTTGATAGTCGGCCCGGCCAAGTGACAAAACGTCGGTATTTCATGTATTGGGTAACGGTCTGTGAGAGCCGTGTGGAGACAATCCCCACCCATTTTTTTAAGTACCTTTTTTAAGGAACACGCCGACTTGTTGGGACTTTAGCTTATTCTGCGCCTCACCACGGCACTTCTCAGGTTCTGCAAGCAAATCACTCCGCCCAAGTAGCAGAAGTAGCAGTGCTTCGCCTTTCTGAGAATATAGTTCCCAGTATGTATACGGTTAGAAGATGGCTGTGTCTCATGTGGCATTGTTATTTGTACACTCTGTGACTATACAAATCACAACATGTAAATGGGAAAATGTTGGCGTTATTTTGTCACTTATTGGGAGCAGTAGGCTAGTTGGAGCCGGTTAGCTCCAGGATCTGTGCTATGTGAGGCTAGCGGTGGGTGCATCTGATAGAGTTACAAGACAAGGAAATGAGAAGGGTATGTACGGACTTATCTAACTCTGGGGGATACGGAGAATAAGCTAAAGTCTGCGTGTTCCTTTAAGCAATACATCCACTGGAGGGGGCTGGAACAAATCGGTTTCGCACTTCACTTTCCTTTGCTGCTGTCGAACTTACATTAAATTCCCATCCAATCTCCTTCCAGCTGTTCCGTAGCAACTTTTGTCCCTGTGCCTGGGTAAAGTAAGTTTAACATTTCTGGCCAACTTTCCTATCTCTGTCATTTTTAAAATATCTTTGTTGTGTCTTATGGTAGTGTCTTGCTTGCACTATATGGCTAAGGTTGGTCTGGTTAAGCCTTTAGAAAACAACAACAAATTGCAGACAAAATCAACCCAGAGTTGGGACAGAAGGCGCCGTCTGCATCTGTACACGTATCTAACGTTGAGCATAAATGGGCCTTAAGACAAAAGGATGTTTACATAACCAAAATAATATTTAGCTAATAAGTGTCTACTGTATTGAGCACTCAAGACACATACAAATACTCACTGACTATAGCTTCTGGAGTAATTGAAAACTAAGATGTATTGCTGCTTCTGCATAAATCCATATTTTAGCTGTTGAAATATGTCAAAAAACATAGTTGTATAGGAAGGCATAAGCGTGAAGGAAGTAAAATAAGAACTGCAGGACACTTTTCCCCAAAGTCTTTTCATTTTATTTTTTAATGAAAGGAATGATCTTCTGCTCCCTCAGCACAATCACTCATCTACCACATTTCTCTATCCGTATCCATCAGTTTTCCTTATTAAAAGTCTCCATTGTTCAGCATTAGCAAAAACCCTCATTAGCTTCTTATGTCAATGCACTCTACTAGTGATAAATAGCTGCTACATCACCTTGTCAGTGCTGCAAAATTAAAGCCTCAGTGCTTAATAGAGTCCCAAACAAAACAGTTGACCTCTGGGACAGACATCAGAAATAACAAGACTGATATTTTGTCCCCCTCACAAAATGGCACGGCTGCATTGCATTCGGGTTTATTGAGGATGCCATCGCTGAGGACACTGGTTTCTTTGCTTCTTTGTTTCTGAAACCACTCTGCCACTTGTACATCCACAGTGCAGAAAAGGTTGAAGACTCCCGTCTACCATATCACGTCTTATTTTAGAGTAATAAGCAAATCTTGGTAACGCTTTAGATTACAGCCACATAGTATGTGGGGCTTGTCACTGTTAAATTGTTAGCTTGTTTTAGCCTGCTATAAGCATGTGTTAATTAGTGGACTCAATAGATTAGACTGATCAATATGCTCCTGTTGAAGTTGTCAATAAGGAGCTTGATAGCATTCATTGGGAGACGATAGGATGATCACTCTGACACACAAACCTATTTAGTTTGGGGTTCAAACCTGAAAATCTACCTTTCTTACTCCTTACCTCACAGTTTAGGGGCCTTTGCTAAGCCCTTCACCAAAAACTGATGGCCGAAAGTTAGTGATTGTATCTAGGCATGGCAGGTTTTTTTCAATGTGCCAAAGCGGTAATCTAGAGTAGAGATCTCTATGTACCTGAAACCGACCTGTGGATAACCAACTGAACCAGATGTCCAGATATGATTATAGGATAAATAGACCCAACCCAAATTGTGGCTAATGTTAACAGAAACAAAAGGTCAGTTTCTCGTTAAATAAACTGTCAGAATCCCATGTAATTTAACTGCAAACCAACTTTAACAAACAATGACATCAACACAACTAATAGTTACCACTGAGCTCACAGACTAGTCCATAGTCTTTAATTATTTATTGTATAATTGATCACAATAAGATATTAGAAGTGAGCCATGATGAGAAAAACAATTGCACTGATGTATTTATATAAAAAAAGCTATTGTTACATTTATCATCATCAAGATTAATGTGACCAATTATTGTGATATAGATTTTAAATATGTTTGCCAAGCTGATTTATTTCATACAGTACTGCCTCCTTCATTCCAGTAGTGACTGCTTCTATGTTTCAGTCCTTGCTCTCATCCATCTCTTTGTTCCTTTCAACTGTCCTTCGCTGTCTTGTAAGGCAGTGGCACAAAACAGATATTTGGCTAAAACACGTCGCTAAGATAACTGCGACTGCATTTTCCCTAAAAAGCCATCTGAAGAATAGTGTTTGTTCGCTTAAAGCACCAATCACACCAGCAAATCTGTTTGGCCTAAAGAAGAAGTACAAAGCCGCATATCCTTTTTGACATAGTGATTAATAGGAACATCACGAATGGAAACAATAAGGGGAAGAGACTCTTCTACAAGTTTTAACCAGATAGTAATCTTCTCCTTTAAAGTGTAGTTAGAATGAGTGTTGAGTCTCTGTGTGGATTATGTTGTTAGATGCTGGAATTCAAAATGCCTTGAAACTTATGATAAAGAAGTTATGACAAAACCACACACACACACACACTTACACAGCTACAGAGCTACATAGCTACTTTAAATAGATCATTTTCAATAATGAGACACATTTTGTGGAGACTTCAATAATGGCAAAGTTTTCAATTTTCAACTTTGGTAAAATGCCCCTGAGTTAATAACCCGGATTTGCTTTCAGATGATGATATAATAAAAGTTGGGAAGTGAAAATTATATCATATCTAGATTCTGTTGGCTCTCTGCAGGAGGAAGATGTCAAGCTGCATAGTGAAAACAGGCTTTGTCCCATGAAGCATGTCAACCTAGCTCTGAATCCCACACCGGGGAATGAAATCCTGAAACAGCTGTCAGCTTAGTGATGACTAAAAGACACTGCTTTTTTTGTTGTTGCACTGTCTGGTTTTGCAGAGGTCAACTAGGGTTATGTGTGTCAGTTAGTTCCTTTTACCTATCTTTATTCTTTGTCTCTGAATGTAATTGTCCATCTTTGTCTGGCTTATTTGTCGGTGGGGTGACTCAGGCTCGGTCTGACCAGAAAAGTGGCCATTTATTCAACACCTTAAACAACATGTGTCCTACTGCAGTTGTGAGAGTAAGGACTGTGCTTGCATAGTAGCACAATGTTTTAATGATCGCGAACCATGTTAGGGATGTTAGGTTCAGCAGGGAGGAGTAGGGAATGGTGGATCCAAAATGCATAGGCAGGCAGGCAGGAGAACGTAGAGGTGGAAGGTTTATTAGTCATTAAAAAACAAAGTGCAAACAACAAAAGGGAGTCCTGAAAGCAGCAGGCAAAAAACCAAGCCAGAGTGTAGAAAACAAAAGCAGGGAATCCAAAAAAACAAGAGCAGAAAACAAACCAGTGACTACCGAACAAAAGAAATCCAGGGAGCAAAAAACCAGACACGAGCAAACACAAAACGATCTGACACTGGACAAGGGGAACACAAAGACTAAATACAGAGGGTAACGAGAAAACAAGCAACAGGTGACACTAGGGCTGGGAAACAGGTGAACCACATTAGGGCAATCACAGAGGAGGGAAAAACACCGGAAGTAAATCAGAAAAGACAAGACAGAAAACCAGACCATCAAAATAAAAGAGGAAACAGAACATACAGACACAAGGCAAAACAAGACAGGGACTACAGCTAGGCGAGACAAGGGAGGAAACACGGGTTACAATAGAAAACAGAACAAATACACAACATAAACAGGAAACAAGAACAGAACCTCAAAACCAAGGGACCTAAAACCCCAAAACCATGACAAGGGAGGGGGACAGGGAAAATAGTTGGGTCAACAATGTGTGACTTAGACATTTGACAGATTTTCTAGTCCTCTACCAACAATCAACAATGCTATTTTTATCTGGATTTTCCACTAACCTTAACCAATTAGCTAATGACAATGTCGGATTGCTGATCATTCGGCCTGCAACCTTTCAAAAATTACCTGGCAGAATGAATGGATGAACCATCTGTCTATCACATTTATTGTTTTAAACAAACATTCACGGCTGTCACACACACCTAAACCAGCCGGTAGCTCCTGACCGGATGTCGATAGTTCGGTAAGCTGATGCACAGACAGTTAAGCTGAAGTCATGAAATCAGTTTGGGCCTTCATGGCTTAAGGGTGCAGATAAGCAGGAACACAGAAAAGGTAATTAAAGTTGCAGAAGAGATGAGGAAGTTTGCACCACAGGGTCACGACCGTGTGTGTGTGTGTGTGTGTGTGTGTGTGTGTGTGTGTGTGTGTGTGTGTGTTTCTGATGATAACAGTTTCTGTCTAGTGCTAAGTGTCTCATGTGCCTATCTGTGTGATGGTGTGCATTCTGTGGGAAAGGTTTGTTGCAACATTAATGACAGGACGTAGCTAGTAGAAATATGTGTGTTTAGTTGCTTGGTCAAAAATGTCACAAGGAGGGGGGGGTGGCCTCTAGCTCACCCAGTAAGAGTGTGCACCCCATGTAGGCTGAGTCCTTTGCAGCGGCTCGGGTTCAAATCCAACCTTTTGCTGCTTTGTTATATATATATATAATCTTTAAAAAACAAAAACAAAAAGGTCACGAGGAGGAGATAGACAGGGGATTCTGTCAGCCCGTTTGGAGTGAAACCAGACTTCCGCTGGACTGGTGTGCATGAAGCAACCCCCACATCCTGATGACACAGAAGAGGACAACACGCAGAGAGAAATAAATACTAACTGAACTTTGTAACATTTGCTCATTTTACTTGGGAGGTGTCAGAAACCTCCGTTTGTGAGCCCACATGTGTATTTGTAAACTTATAATACTGTTTACTAAAAGTGTTAACTTTATTCTATCGCCTCAGTATTTTGTTTCAGTCCACTAGTTAAGTGATCATCAAACGAATATGCTAAAGAGGGATGGTTTAGAGTGTAAGGCAATTGGAATCAGAATCTGAGGCCTGAGTGCCTGAGGTTTTCCGATCTTTTATTTATCCTTTTTTCAGTTGCCTTAACGAAACCAAATTTTAACCATCAAATTGGCAGGTTAGTTTACATGGCTGAGATGCAATCTGCATCATGTCCTGCCTCCTGGATACTCTACCCAGGCGCCATCCCTCACCTGAACCAACCACAATATTTCCATCTGATTTGTCAGACATTTTTTGCAGTTCATATGAGAAAACGACTTAAGATAACATGGATTTTACTTTATGTTTTGTCATTTCAATTATTTTGATTTAACTTTAGTAGTAAGGGACACATTTGTAAAAAGCACAATGTTGATGTTATAGGGTTTTTCTTTTGGGGGTGGGAGAGAGGATTCAGTAACACATACGAATTCACATGTCTTTTGCACTGTCTACAATTTTTTGTCTAATTTGAATGTGATAAAAGCGTTTTCATAGCAAATTACTTTAAAAAAAACATTTTTGTCTGCTTATCATGTCATCAGCATGTCTACTAAGTTCATTTTTCATAAAACACAATGTTATCTGATCAGACTGTTTGGCTCAAGGTATACAACTTATTCATTTTGTTCTCTCTTTCATTATCTCCCCTCCACTCCTAACTTTATTATCTGTCTCCTTTTTTATTTTCATCTTTGCTCCTCTCTCTCTCTCTCTCTCTCTCTCTCTCTCTCTCTCTCTCTCTCTCTCTCTCTCTCTCCTCCCTCCATCCTCTCTCAATGATGAGCAATCACAAAGCATCAGGTCTTAATTAATCAAAGGCCCTATATTGAATTTATGTCGCTGTGTGTGTGTGCACGCTCTACTCAGGCGCCATCAACTCACTTGAACCAACCATAATATTTCCACCTGATTTGTCAGACATTTTTAGAGTTCATATGAGAAAACGACATAACATGGATTCTACTTTATGTTTAGTCATTTCACTTATTTTGTTTTAACTTTAGTAGTAATGGACACATTTGTAAATGCACAGTGTTGATGTTGTAGGTTTTTTTGGGGGGGCAGGGGGCTTCAGTAACTTGGATGTTGCAAAGCAAACAGAAGGTGCTACAGTATGCAGTGGAGAGATAAGCAATAATTGCTTTAATCCATCTGGTTTTGAAGAGCATTACTGCACTCTATGTGAATGTAATTGATATAATACCCTAATTACCCCCTGTAATTGGGATACTGGGGTGCATGTAAATAGTGTTTCTATTTCTGGATTTAAACAACGTTTTTGGTCCGAGTGCCTTAATGCATGATGTTAAGTGTCTGCCTGATTTTTTGCCTGTTTGAAAATTGTTGATGTGTGCAGCGCTGCGCTATTCTATTAGTCTGACTTAATTTCCCTATCTGCGTCATTATTTGACCGCTTTTCTGTCTGCCAGCATATTTATGTGTCTGTCTCCCTGCCTGCCTATTTACCTGCCAGACTGTCCATCTATCATTCATCATAAGTGTTTATGCTTTGCTCCGCAGTTTGACTCCTCTCTATGGAGTGAGTTAATGACATGCATAAGTAACACACAGTTGATGTGGTTGTGGACCAGCCATCCATCATGAACCCATTACATATTCAAGGCTCCAGCTTGATCTGCAAAGTCTCTCCTGTCAGAGTGCCTCTTTCTCTTTCTCCTCTTATTCGCCCTGCCAGTCTGTCTGTCCTTTATCCTTTTGTCTCTCTCTCCCTTTCTCCTTCTAATCCTGCCTTACTATGAACCATCTCTCTATCATCTCTCAACGCATTCTCATGAACCGGTTTGTATATCGTACGAAAACTAATGCACGATAATTCGTATGATATTTTACGAAATTACGGTGACCGGTTACGTGATAGTTAAGTTCAGCCACAAAAAGGTGCCTATGATGAGGTTGCTTATGATGCAGGTACCGCAGCGGTCGTGAATTAGCCACAAAAAGGAGGCTGTGATGCAGGTACAGGTTACTTTGAGTTGACGGTCAAGACAGTGGTCGTGACCGTTACATTTAGCCACAAAAAGGTGCCTATGCTGCGGTTACTGCAGTGGTCGTGACAGCCAAAAAAGGGGAAAACTGTGAAACTGTGACATGACAGTTAAGTTTAGGCACCAAAATTACTAGTTAAGATTAGAAACAAGTTTGTGGTTTGGGTTAAAACACCAGCACCCTTAACACTAAAACGGCCATGACGGTCATTTTGACCGTTTTGAAATTTATATGTGTAATAACTTTGCTGAATAAAAAAATACAATCCTGCTGCTGCCTGACTTTTCCTAAAATAGTCTGTATTTTAATTTAAAATTGTTTTTACATACATTACACAAAAGGCAAAGAAAATACAATCACTTTTACCTATTTCGGCCATACACGGTCATATTGACCACTCAGATTTTCGCGGTATTGTTTTTAATATTTTGCGCGGTTGAAGATGCATCTTGGTTGCTTAGTAACTACCATAGTCTCTATCAGAGAAACGTAACTAGCGGTCTCGAGTAAAAAGTGTGGGCATCACCGATGGGCCGAAGGCAAAGCCAGAGTCGGTAACGTAGGCTACTACAATAAATACGGCGTGGATGGACTCTGTTCTGAATCAGAAGGCAAGCATCGGGCGTTTGCTCTGTGAAAGGCGCGGTACACATAGATGGCCGGTGGCTGTTTACATGTTCATATAACTTTATACATCCTTGAACTGGCTAGAATCATTGCACACATCCTCTCCAAGAAGTGCACCAGCAGTAAAATTGTCCGGAGGAAGTTCATGCAGCAACTGGCAGAGGAGCTGAGAGCGGAGTTTATGGAGGAAAAAAGGGCAGCGGGGCACGGTCCGAGCTGCGCTGCGCACCACAGCAGAGCCAGGTTAGGTTAGGTTATAGCTAAATGTTCAAATAAGATACTTTTAATTGTTATTTGGCTGTTATGAGTTAAGTTGAATGAATTTCCAGACCATATTTTTCGGGATATGAATGTATGGAATAATGACGGTTTACTATGCCATGATATGAATTATTGAAACACGTATTACTACTCAAATGTATAATTAAACTCGTTAAAATGTACATTTCGGTGTTATTACGTTTTTCTAAAGATATCCTAACACAATACATAATACAATATCGCAATTAGGTATTTATCATGAGAGATTATAGAGTTTGGAATGTGGCGGTCAAAATGACCGGCACTTCTAGTGTTAAGAAGTACTTCCGGGACACGAACACCAGGGGCGTCTTCAATCTAAAAACGGTGTGCACCGTATTGCTACGGTTTCCTGGTTGAACAACATGTTTCCTCGGAACAGTATGGAACAGTGTGCAATGGCTATGAGATATGTTTTCTCTCGTTTAGTGGTTGTGTCTCTCGTTTATTGGCTGTGTCACAGGTGATACCCAATCAGCAGAGACGTCTCTGTAAACGTGTGGTAATAAAAAGGCAGAACGCTTGCGCACACAACAGGGTGTTCAACGCACCACAGTTGCAGTTTTAAAAAACGTGTTGCTACGTTTTGTCGGGGCTGAACGTGGTCCAGTTTCCTAGGTGAAAGTCTTCTGTTTTCCTCTTATCTTCTTCCTGGACACGAACTCTGCTCCCCACTTTGAAAGCCCTGTGGTTGGGACCCACCCACCACTCTGACCTCCACTGTACTAGTACTCCACTAATACTAGGTGCTCCGGTCATAGGTACTATAGCCACTAGCGGTCATTACCTCACAGCAGCAGTCAATGTGGGGATTACAGTAATAAATATGAGGAATACTATACCAATTACAGTGCATTGCTTTTCAAAGCTATATGTACAAATGGTTCATGAGAACAGCCTGCATCTCTGCAAAACCTCCCTTTTCTTTCAGGGTTTCTGTTGGCCATTTGTTTCCCCTTGGTCTCTCATATATGTTCTTCTATATTTTCATTCTCTCACTTTCTTACTTCCAAGCTGCTTGTGATAACTTACAGCTGGAAACGTACAATCAGAACAAAACTGAATATACTGTGTAATATGAATCCAGGTATAGGTGCAGGTGTTTTTAGAAATAAAACTATTACGTAATTACACTCGACACCAAATAAAAAATCTTCAGTTCAGGCAATCAAATGGTCTGAAAACTATGCTGTACCTTTCTGCTGCCACTGCTACTATTCATATAGCATTTCACCTCCGCACAAACATCCACGTTCCTAGGGGGAAGTTATTGTCCTCAATCCCTACTCCCCAATGTACTAAGCTTGGTGTTTGCTTGTGGGGAGTGACAAGGCCAGAGCCCAGACACTACTGATAATGTACATATTGTACATATACTGTACATGATAATCCATTCTATGTGAGTTGGCTGGCTGAACTAAAGAAATAAAGGTAATTTTATGAATAATGAAAAATATGTGCATCTTTAAAGCAGAATTGATTTTTTTGGCCATTGAAAAAAAGTTCTAAAAACAATATTGAAATTTTATCACCATATTAAGATGTTGTGGCAAACAGTTGTCTACATATCCAACAGGCATGGACCTATCATTTAAAGTCATATTTGTGGTTAACTAGTAAATACAAGCCCAACATTCACTCTCAGTTTTGGTCGCCACCAGCCCCTAAAAAAATAAAAAGGCTTAGCAGCTGCTAAATGCTCTTCTATGTCCCCAAACTAGTAGCATATAGTGCATTTATCAATACGTTTTCACTGAAAACAGCTTTCTGCTACTGGAAATGAGTTTGGTATAAGTGATGAGACTGAACCAAAGTAATAAAAGAAGTTAAAATGCTCATTAAAGCTGAGGAGAACTGCAGAGTCTGGTGATAATTCACAGAGAAGACAACTTTCACATCACATTTAGTTATTTAATCTGTTGTTAATATAACAGTATTGATTAGTGTAGCTTCAAAGGTTATCTGCCACTGGTGTAAATTCAGAGAGGAGCAAGAGAGTGAAAAGTAAAAGACAAATACAGGGATGAGGAGAAGGGAGTGAGACAGAGAGAACAAAATGATGACTTTGTACTTTGTGACCTTATGTGCAGCTGTGTGCTGACTGTACAAAACAGAACAATTATCAGTAATTATCATTTATTACACCACGAGGATCGCATTGAGGAGAAAGAGGGAGATAAAGAGATAAAGAGAGAGAGAGCAATGTGATTGAACAATGTCCCTTTTTAGAAATAATGTCCACGAGGGTGCTCTTTGCTGTAATTATAGTCAGTGACACCAAAGTCGTTACAATCACACACATGAATGAACAATTTATTTTCTACTTTGAATGTGATAAAAGCATTATTTCATAGCAAATGACTTTAAAAAAAACATTGTTTTCTCCTTATCACAAGATCAGCATGTTCATTTTTCAAGTTCATTTTTCATAAAACACAATGTTATCTGATCAGACCTTTTGGCTCAAGGTACACAACTTATTCATTTTGTTCTCTCTTTCATTATCTCCCCTCCACTCCTGACTTTATTATCTGTCTCCTTTTTTATTTTCATCTTTGCTCCTCTTTATCTCTCTCTCTCCTTCTCCCCCCTATCCTCTCTCAATGATGAGCAATCACAAAGCATCAGGTCTTAATTAATCAAAGGCCCCATATTGAATTTCTGTGTGTGTGTGTGTGTGTGTGTGTGTGTGTGTGTGTGTGTGTGTGTGTGTGTGTGTGTGTGTTTGTGTGTGAACATATATGCTGCTTGTGCATGCAGGTATGCAGAGAAGTTCAGCTCTGGCTTCAGTCAGGCATTGAATGAGTCACATTCGGGCACTGAGTTTTCTCGTTTAAGGCATGAAACCATTTGGCACAGAAGCCATTTAGCACAGTGAGAAGATTTAGAGTCTGTAACAAAGTACTGTCAAAGCTAATAGGCAATTAGTGTCTAATTTGGAAGAAAAGAACATAAATGGTTTAAATGAGCATTCATTTTTTCCTCCTAATACAAAGTACACCTGTCTGCAGAAAAAAGTATTTATTTCCATAAAATGGTGTTCTTTAGCTACAGGTAAAAAATATAGGAATATAATGACTGCATGATTTTGAATGCATTTGAGGGAAAGAATTACAATGTTACAAACTGCCGTTAAATTGCTGTTAAAACGTCCTTCAACGTTTTTTTTTTGCATGTTCAGTATGCTCCAAATACTCATAGTTTCTACACATTTCAGCTAAATGCACTATGTCAGTGTCGCGCTGTTGCCTCCTCATAGCTCCGAAACTCTACCAGAAGTATAGTGATTAATTGGTGAAGCAAGGATTGTTTGGGCAGCGTCGGTTGGCCCTTAATCGTACTGTAGTGATGGCAAACTCAAGTTTCAGAAATTAAACCAATATGTGGATGCTTCTCACTTGTCACCATACAGGTTTACACTTTGAGGAGGAATAAAGAAGCCAAATCGTTATTTTACCTGCCATCAGAGTCACAGAGCATACCTGTAAAAACTGTAAGGACTTGTTCTGAGTCACACGTGTAGGCCAGTGTAGCCACAAAATAGCTGCAAGGAAAAGGTGCCCTGCCAATTGAATCGCAACCAGTCTAAAACAAAGTTCAGCCCATGCACTAGCTGAACTCTATAAAAAGTGCTTTGAATGTAATTTTACTTCAAAAATCCAACCACTGTCAACAATGGCTTACTTTGGGACTGTGATGGGAAACATAACACCCAATCATCACAAACATTGTTCTTCAACTTGAAATTGTACACAGTCCCTGCATTTTGATTTCAAGTAAGGACATAAAACAGCATTGCCCTTTCTCAGGAAAACTGTCAGGAAAAAAAAAGGTCATCTGGTAGCAGAAATCAGAGACACAATCCACTCCCCCCTGCCGATCTGGTGAGTTTATGAGAGTGTTTCTTAGGATAGGTTGATTGTTATAACTGACACGTATGCAGTCGTGGTGTGGATGCCCTGACTGAATGTATTTTGTATGTGTTTTGTTTCATCTGTATCACAGTCATTCACATGGACACATGTACAGAGATTTTGTACATTCATTTCCGGTAGAAACAGAGAAGCAAAAGAAAAAGGCAAAAACAAACAGGACAATCATAAAACTGTAACTGCAGGCTTTATTTAGTTGAATACACACAGACAAAAAGGAATGAGTGCCCATGTGCAAACCCAATATTGTGATGCATTATCTGGGTATAACTTCACTTTCCACCTGGCATTATATCATTATATCCCACTGCAGATGGGAGCTTTTCACCAATCCAGTAGAGGAAGGAGGAAGGAAGTGCCCACAGGTGGATTAGATGCGTCCTTTACCCGTGCCACATGGCATTGAATGTATAAGTAAACCCAACTAGCACCAAGTTACACACCCAACATGTCCCACCTATTGTCTTCTTTGTCTTTTTGTGTCTAAAAAACATTATATTTCAAGCCCCACGACTGTCTCTATCTTCTTCTGTCTGACTAATACTATGATGCTCAGCCCAGGTTAAAGCAGGACAAACCCCTCACCTAAGTTTGGGCTTCCCTCTTAGCCTCATCATTCAGCCATTTTCTTACATTTTCAAGACATAATAGGTTGTATCTTTGCTGGAATCAGTGTGTTTGCCATCTTGTCCTGATATAGCTGTCATTCTCATCACCAGTGTCCCCTGCCTGCCCCCACAATGCTGTCTAACTCTGAAGGATCTCTGGGTGATGTCTGCCATCTGGAGTCTGATCCTTTCATCACCGTCCCCCACCTGGCCTTAAAAATCCAGCTGCACCCTACCTTAGCTGCAGACCTCAGTGTTTTACTCTGAAAATATCGACCACTTGCCAAGCCTGTGTTGGGGACCAAGAAGCTGGTTAAACATTGATTTTAACCCAAAATAGCTCAGACTGAGCTGACGGCAGAGTCAAAGGATCTTGGCCTACATGTGAATTCCAAAGCCAGTTTCACCAAACTCCTACAGGCCGCCACTTGGAAGCAGAGACCCCAAAATGGAGAATCTACCTTCAACATGTGTCGGACAAGGCAGACTGGTGGTGAGACAAAGAACTGCTTCACACCTGTGACAAAATTGCAGTTTTCCCATTGGCTGTCGGGCCTTTGAATGCACCACCCCGACACTAGGAGGCGGAGGAAGGATAAAAGCTGTCCGCGTTTGTGTTTCTTTGCTTTCCACGGTGACCCAGGTTGCTGACAGGAAGCACAGTTTCATTATTGGTCCCTGACTTGCAGGGTGGTGCCCCGTTTGGATTGTTTGTTGATTTGATACAGTTATTAATAACCATATTCATAACTTTTTTAATATTGATTAAACATCTTTTGATAATTTGCCAATGATCAAATCTGTACCCTAAGGGAATCCAACACCTGGAACTCTCCCAGCTGAGGGTGAAGACAAGAACCTGGGACTACCTCATAGGCCCCATCTCTTCTCAAACTGGGAAATATAAGTGTACTAGAAAGTACTCTCCGGATTGTGTCCCCACATTTCTTTTACCCAGTCATTGCACCTGGGCCATATAGTTGGGAGTTGACCCAAACTACTCTATGCTGTTGTGTCTCTACATGTCTGTCTGACTCCCAATATGTGTCTTTCTCCCTGTCCAAGTCTTTAATCCAGCCAGTTAATACTTTCTGTAATGTGTTACTTTCCTCCAGAAGGAATACGCAGGTAGCTTTTTCTAATCTATGATTTCCCATAAGACCCCTGACATACCGTTCCTTTGAAATGAATTCATTCCACCACCCAGCCAGTTATATCTCCAAACTGCCACTAATAAGCCAAGCCCAATAGTACATAAGAGCTGGCTGCTTCTAAATGAGCTAAAATAAAGCACAAACACAGATGGGAAGGTATTGCAACCTATTATGCCAGCCAGATCTTCCACACACACACAGTGTATTGTGTTAGAGGTAGAGACAATGTTGTGTTGTTGCACTACAGTACATAAATTACTATTTCTCATTGAAAATCTCAGCAGGCTCTAGTCCCTTAATCCTCCTTGATTAGGCTACACCATTATTCTGGGAGTTGCATGTTATTTTACCTCCAGTGGGAAACCTTTGAAAGTATTGTATTTACTCTGAAATGGTTGTTGGAGAACACTATGAAATGAAGTCAATCTTAATACCTATTGTTATTCCACTTGTTGAGTAATCGACTGATACTGACAAAGATCAAATGAAAAATCCATTAAAAAGGTGCACACATATTCTGGCCCTGTCTCGCCACTTTTCCCCTGTAACATACACTACAGATGTGAGCCAGAAAGGTCCAAATGTGGTAACGCAGGGATTTGCCAGCCACAGGGCCAAACAGAATTCCCTGCCAGCTATAATAAAGTGTGCCAGATGTGAGGAGATTTGTGTGAAAGCTTGTTGGTATAAACAAGGGGTGTATTCCCTGCCATGGTGTAGAGATTGGAGGTGGTGGTGAGTGCATTAATCCATTCTTTGACCAACAGGGGGAAACAAAAATTCCCAAAACAATGTCAGTGTTAGCAAACGCTAGTTAGTCTGTTAACATAAATATTTGCAAGCCTCCAAGCACAGACGTCACATTTAAATCCTACCTGTTACCTTTCACCATCCACTTATTTACTTATTTGTCACATCCCTTGACATGCCATCTCCTTTTCCCACTTTCATCTTCTATTTGTAACTCCGGACAGCTTTTTTGCTTTATCCATCTTTTTCCATAGACAACAACTCACTACTCGTACCTGCTCGCTCAGTGCTCACGCTGCATCCCCCCCCCCCCGACCCTTGCGCTCTCTCTTCTATGTAAAAATTCTATGATGGAATCTTATGAGATATTTTATTTTTTTATTTAACCTTTATTTAACCAGGTAGGCCGTCGAGAACAAGTTCTCATTTGCAATGACAACCTGGCCAACAATAAAGCATAAGCGTGCAAGACAACATACAGTTTCTCATTCAATACAATACAAGAAAAACTGAATACAATAGGCTACATGAAGTGCACATTAGGTAGGCAATAGAAAGCCTTCGCGAAGGGAGGGGTAAGTGAGCCGAGGGTGAATAAGTTAATAACAACACAATATACATAAATAGACAGTCTATAACAATGCTGAGATGTATTAAAGAGTCAGTATATAGTTAGTGCAAATCATGGTCTAATTAGTGATGTAGATCAGTAATAACAGTAAACATGAATTCTACATGAAGTCTATATAAAATGCTGAATGCAGGAAGAGTCAATATACAGTTAGTGCAAATAGTGGTCTAGTTAGAGATGTAGGTCAGAAATAACACAGTAAACATGAATATACAGTCTATATAAAATACTAAATGTAGTGAAGAGTCAATATACAGTTAGTGAAAATAGTGGTCTAGGTGCTAATGTGGTTCAGGAATAACACAATATGCATGAATAAATATAGAAAGAGTCAATGAAAATATAAATTGATAATCTATATAAAATGCTGAAATGTGGTAAAGAGTCGATATACAGTTAGTGCAGAATTGTGGTTTAGATAGAGATGTAGATCGGTAGAGTGTACTAAAATTGTGTGATACTGAGGTGGTAAGAAAAAACAGTTATCGGGGCAGATGAAAGGTGCAAAAGAGAGAGAGCAGAATATGATAGCATTGAAAATGTGCATTTGGGCAAATATGCAATTGGGCGTGACAAGGATAACGGGGTAAGGGTGTGCTAAACAGTGGGTGAAAGATGGATGAAGGAATAACACGTGCAGTGAACAGACAGGAACTCAAGACAGATGTGATTTGAAGGCAGTTAGTGGGATTTATGTTTCAGGGTTTTTTGTAGTACGTTCAAGTCATATGCAGTTGAGAAATGGATGGAGTGGCGGCCAAAAGAGGTGCAGGCTTTTGGATTGACCAAGGAGATGTAACTGCTTGAGCGAAGGCTGCGGGTGGATGAGGCTATTGTGACCAGTGAGCTTAGGTACACCGGGACCTTGCCTAGTAAGGACTTGTAAATGAGTTGGTACCAGTGAGTTAAGCGTTGAGTGTGTAACGAGGGCCAGCCAATTAAAGCATAGAGGTGGCAGTGGTGGGTGTTAAAAGGGGCTCTGGTCACAAAACGTATGGCACTGTGATAAAGAACATCCAGTTTTTGCAAGAGAGAGTTTGAGGCAGTTCTGTTAGTTACTCTAGCCTGTTAGTCCGTTACACTTAAACGTACAATATATAATCTTTCGCCACTAGGGGTCTCTCAATTGAAACCATGGAGGAAAACACAGACTTTTGATCACGTGGTGAGGCTGCATGGGATCATGGGATCATGTTCTGCCCTAAGGTTAATAACAACGGGAGTCCAAACCATTAATTCAAAAACAAAGTTTCCAACTCAGCTTCAATCTACCAAGCATTTAACACGGTAGACTAATCTGAGAGTAGATGCTTTGTCATTGATCAAGTCATTAATATTTCCTTTGTGCATTTCACACTTTGTTTACATTATTTAGAATGCTATCTTGTGCCTATATGCTTACTTGCCCTAGAAGTTGATTAAGCAAACAATCAGCATCTTGCCTATGTTACAAGGAAAATGCATATATATATATATATATATATATATATATATATATATATATATATATATATATATATATATGGAAGTTTTCATAGTTATTGTGAGAATTATTGATTAACGCCCTATTATGCCTTTGGAAAGTTTTTCTAAGATTTGCTTGGTGCTGATCTCCAAAAGGCTCAGATTTGTAATCTGCACTGCTCAGCTGCTGAGTTGGCAGTCCAAGCAGGAGCTGCCTCCTGTTTTACACTGCTGCACTGATGTAATTGACATCTAGCAAAATGGCATGGGTATAGCATTTTGTACTTATTAAAGTTTTACATAAGGAATATACATGTATATTCCTACCTTTTTTTTTTATTTACCAAAACCAATTTCATTGACTTGTATTTGGTTCAGGACTTCCTGTGGACTGAGATTGCTTAGGACACATACAGTATAAAGTATATATCTTTAAGATTTAAGCCAGTAGCTCAACCCTGTGGGCTTCTGTTTGTCCATATGTTCCTTGTCTTGTTGTGATATATTTAAACATTAGTTATTGTCTTTCCTAGAGGCAAGTTTAGCATTTTAACATTACACAGTAGAGTGTTTTTCTCTCTGATAGTTCTTGTAACATTTGAAGATCAGGGTGCAAAAACTAAAATGATTTTCTGAAACAATCATAGTGAACAGAATGGGACTGAATGATTTAACTAATTCAAAAAATAAAATATGATACAACAAATAATTAATACATTTAATTGCTCACAACACACCTCTTAACAGCAGATTAATGATTAGCATAAGCTGTAATCTGTCACCTCATCGACAGAGAGATGGCAGCACAATTCTTACAAATGGCCCTTTGCTGATTTACAGCACTAATAAAATTTGCCCTTGAAGGGGAAAAGTAGGTAATTTTACCAGATCACCATCTCACACTTAAGTGAGTTCATTCTCAATTCACATTCTCAACAAAAACAACAACATCTGCCAGAATCGTTAAAACACCATCATGCTTGGAGTGAGGGGGGTGAAAACTCCCAACCACCCATGCGCACACACACACACACACACACACACACGCACGCACGCACACAGAAAATGTGTACTCAACATGCTCTTACCAACAGCTGTGGCTCAACAGTGCTTTAACACAAATTGTTATGAACTGAGGTAGGAGAACATAAGTTTGGACTGAGGTGAACTGGAATTTATTTTATTTATATACAGCATCTTATTGTAAGTTGCAAATTAAAAACAGACCAACTTCCTCCTCATGATAGTAGTATGTACTAATCATATTCAAAACATTATGCAGATACACACATGTTCACATAATAAATGCATGCGCACACACACACACACACACACACACACACACACACACACACACACACACACACACACACTCACCCACTTATACTCACTAATAATACACATCCCCAATGTAGTTGACCTTGATTGGCATAATACAGCTGACATATATATATATAGGTGGAATTAAGTTGTCAGTATGAAGGTGAAGGCCAGAGGTGCTGACAATCACTGTGTCTGTTTGTGTCTACTGAAGTGTGTGTGTTCATGACACATTATTCACACAGTGACATTGTGGGGACTTACTTCCCATCTCGAGACAAAGTCCCAACAAGATAAACTTACCCTACCCTAAACTTACCCAATTATGATTAAGATGGGGTTAGAATAAGGGTTAAACACGTAAACATCACTAACATAAGTTGTCATTGCGAGCATTGTAGCATGCTGACAATAGCATTGAGCTCTCAGCAACATTGTCCTTAAACATGCAACTTTTCTGCATGGAAATGTGGAAAACAACTAGACCCATGTTATATATGTATTGTTGAGTTGTGTACCTGCATTACTTACATTATCCTAAATGTTTCCACCAATGTTCAAACAATGGCGTCATATCCCCTTTGCGCATGCATCTGGTTGTCTACCAGAAGCTGTCATTACAGTAATAGATTTTTTGTATCCAGTTTTAAGCCACATTTTTACGATACACTTTTTAGATGTTGGTTGTTTTTAATTTAAGGATAAAGGATTTTAGTCATCGGACGCTGGTTATAAAGTTATCAAAGAAAGCTGGCTTGCAGCCCCTCCACTGACGTTCTGAACAAAAATGGAGAAACACTGATTTTTAACGTGCAGATAATTCAGCTCCTGGTAAAAAAAAAAAAAAAACCTAACCCTAACACTGAAGGAATCTTAACCTGGAGAAACTGACTGCAATGCATGCATTGCTCCATCTTTTGTTGTTGTTTTGATTGAGAGACCGCTAGCTCTAGAAAATTACATATTGTACCTTTAAGTACAAGAGCTGCTGAATACTAACATGAAAGCAAAGCAAATTGCTGTTATAAATGAACAAAAAGGATTTTACACATTACTTCTGATTATGTGATGCTGTCTTTTTTCTTTTATATACAGCTTCTGGTCTTGTTCAAATTGACAACAATAAGCCTTAAAATGGAGCTCTGACTTCACTGTGAAGGTGTGTCTTCAGTTTGTTTATATTTATCAGATGCCCAGATGCATCACTACTGAGCTATCAATTTCACAATAATTCTGTTAAGGAAATGAACCATTTACTAGCAGCCAGCTGCAATAATGCACTACCTGTATTTCCAATAACAGCTAAACATGATTGCAAAACAAGATGCCCTTGCTTCTTGCAACTTTTGCCAGACTAAACACACCACAGTAACAACTGGCAAGGACACTTTATTGATTCATTAATCAGTTAGCAAGACTGGGCCTTTAGATTTACTGGAATTCAATCATAGCTAAGGAATGCAGCCTTGTTATGTTTTGATACACAATTTTCTAGACCTTCAGACCATGCAGTGGTTTATAGAACACGAGGGACACAAAAGCAAGAATGATGAAACCAAGACAAAGACTGAGTGCAACACAAACATTGGGGTAGGGGTTGTGGATAAAGATGTACAGTATGCTTGCATGTATGTGAATGCATTTCTTTCTTTTGTTAAAGATGCAAATAAAACAACATCTAAATGTGTTTTTCAGTAGGGTCGGTGCATTAACACAGAAATGAATGTACTGGAAGGCCATTTGACCAACAATATATATATATACAGTATGTAAGAAAAATCTATTCAGTAGCTGTTTTTAAGCAAGAATGTACACTGTTTATTATAGAGTTTTGCACAACACTACATTATTATACGCATACATATTAACCTAAAATCAATTTAAAAAAGATTAAGCCCGCCCAAATGTCCTGTTTCATGTCTCAATTATCCTTTTCCTTTGCAGTGTTCTCTTTCTGTTGCTCGGATTAAATGTCAGCTGTGGGTGCATGTGTTTTCAAAACCTGCTGTTCTTTGCCTAATCGACTGATCAACAGAGAAGAATGTCAAATCAAACTTAACCAATACTGTGTATTGCCCCAGCCAGTGGCGGTTCTACATTGAATTACACCCTGGGCGAGACCCCCCCCCCCCCCCAAAAAACTAAAAAAACATTATGCACAAACGCTTTTATTATAACAATTGTTGTCATTTGTTGACATTTATTTATTTGCTATTATTTATTTCTACTGAAAACATCAATCTTTAACATGCGTTTAGGATGTGTGTCTTAAAACAATTTATATAAAATGAATGCACCTTGACTTACATATTTACATGCACTGTAAAATTGCACAAATTACAGATTATCACCAGCCATAACCTTTAATCGATTAGTAGTTTTTTAAAGACAGAAAATACAGATTACTTTGCTGCTACATTATGACATCACAATCACTATATTTGACTACAATATCCCTAAAAGCATGTCTTTGGGTGTATTTATATAAATATGGGGGTAATACTCAGGTGTCCACTTGTAACCCAGCACATACAGTAATGCTATGCGACATCCCAAACTGGACACATCTGAGAGTAACTTTTTTTCATGTAAAATGTGAATATGTCAATGGATATTACAAATATATTTAAGACTTAGCCTATAATGAACTATGTGTGTAGCTAATTATCTGCTTTGGTAGGACACACACACACATCCCGTGCATGCGCCCGTGTGCGTCACTCCTCCTTGTGAATCCTAAATAGCGCGTCGAGCCGCAGAGCTGGATGGCATCACAGGGTGTCCGGTATCGCGGATACAACTTCCCACCGGCCTGGGAGTGCACCATCCCTTTATCGCTATTAAATTAGTGTTCTTTATTACCAACAACAATTCCTTTGAAGATATTTGGCTTTGCGGCACAGAGGATTTTTTCCTGCCGCCCCCCATGTGTCATGAAAAAATACCGCCCCGGGCGGCTGCCTGCTTCGCCCGTGCCAAAAAACGCTACTGGCCCCAGCCATGTTAAGCAGAGCTGACTGGAGAAAATGCATTACTCTTATTCACTGTCTCACTCAATTAGTACTTATCAGTTCATCAGAGCATCTAAGGACACATCATGCTTTGGCCATGATACGATGATACTCTCTCTGCTCTCTGTTCCTTAATAAATATGCATGCTGAGGGCCAGGAAATTTGTGACTGATTTCCAAGTATTTTCTATGTATGATTTGTGCAAAACTGCTTAAAAAGAATACTAGCTCTATTCGCAAAAGTATATCGGTGCCCTGATTTGTATACACTGCAAAACATTTAGAAATAAACACAAACAAGATGCACACAAAATACACTGCAAGAGAGAGAGAAAAGTCATATACAGGATGCAGCCACTACCTTCTCCATCCAATAGACCAGACACAGCTACCTGAGCTACTTCCACACAACTCTTCAGTAAGTTGAGCTTTTTCAGAAAAGTTAGAGCTTTCTTGACAGTCAGTTTACCAAGAAATTTAATATGAACCGGAAATGTTGTGTTATTAGTTCATACATAGGCTACATATATTTCCTATTACATGACCTGCGATGTCCATTGAGTTTTTCCTTCTTCTTCATGTGTCTGCAGATGTAGACCAATTACAGGTCTGTCCCTGCAAGTCCCTTCTTCCCACATTAACCAGAGATATAGAATATATGCAAGTTTTTTTTTTTTTTTCGACATATTCAATTTCCTCAAAGGACAGTTAATTGTTTGATTATAAAGAGATTTCAAAGAACACATTAAGAGTGTGACATGTGCTTTCTGTTTCCAGCTAAGTGAGTTTAAAATTGTAATAATGCAAGTCGGTCAGGAATGGCTGTTTTCGGCAGGAAGTCTAATTATCATAAGGTTTTTAAATGCTAAATTGATAAATGATTCAGAATGAGATTTAACAAGCTGATGAGGAGGCACAGACATGACCTGACCTCAGTATTACAATCCATCAGAAATAGTAGTGTGTGCTTGCGTGTGTGTGTGTGTGTGTGTGTGTGTGTGTGTGTGTGTGTGTGTCTGTGCTGTTGCATGTGGAAGTCTGTGTGTAAGGATTGGTAAAATGTCATTGAAAGCTTGATTAAAATTCTGAGCAACACTGTCCATTTGGCAGTGCCCAAGGCCAAATTCATCCCATATCCCCTGCCCTTCATCTAGACCCATTTATGGCCTAAAATGGTTTACAGGTTTATTACATCCTTATTAACTTAAACCTGTTCTGCTGAAAAATAACAAAGCACATTTTGATCAACTGTCATCAGTCTGATGGGGTGTACAGCTTTTTTGACATCGTGACAATTAACTGTGTGGAAAATGTCACCTCTTACCTCACCGTCCCGTATTCTTAAAAAAGTTATTTGTCTGATAAGGGAACTATAATTCAATCTCAAACTTGCTAACGCAAACCAGTTAGCAAGACTGGGCCTTTAGATTTACTGGAATTCAATCATAGCTAAGGCATGCAAGAGGGACACTAAAGCAAGAATGATGAAACCAAGACAAAGACACAAACAAAGAGTGCAACACAAACATTGGGATAGGGGTTGTGCATAAAGATGTACAGCTTTTTTGACATCAGTGAGGCTATTTGCACCCCTGGTACAATTAGCAGTGTATGCTATTCGTACCCTGGCGCAGTTAGAAATGAATGCTATTCGTACCCCGCCGGTGCACACAGCAATGTGTTCTATTAATACCCCGTCTGGTTCAAATATCAATGTATGCTATTTGCACCCCTGTGCATTTACAGTACCTTGGCATATATTTAAACACAGTTATCCATACTACTCATGTATTACACCTTTTTGGAATATTATCCCCCTGACATTCTTACCCTAGCCATAACCAATCCCACTCCTCTTGCCTAAATCTAACCAACCCAGCCAGAGCAGGCATATTCATGAGTCTTCCCCTACCACCCTGCAAAAAAATGTTCGCGTTCGCAGTCCCTGACTTGCGCAATTGCATGCAAATTATCCAAACCAAAATGAAAAAAAACAGATCACCTCACCAAGGAATCAAACTCCAGACTCCCAGACCAAAGCTCAGTGTTCCAACCACTCACCTAGCAGTTTGTACAACTGTTTACCACTTGGTGTCTCAAGCCTCGGTTGCTAGGTAACCATACTGTATACAAAAAATAGGTACTAACTAACAAACTAACGGTTGCATGCTTTCACTGAAGACAGAAAGCACAACTGTAGTATCCATTTTCCGCTAGAAATTCAATTGTTATAAACTTTAGAGACAAAACTTTCTTAATATGCCATTTTCTGCAGTGATGGAAGATGAACGTCCGCCATGATTTTGGTGCATGCAAGCAACATGTTTTTGTTGTTATGTCACAGGGTGTGAATAGCTCAGCTGTGTGGCGGAGGCTATTCGTACCGGGGGTGCAAATAGACACTCCGGAAAATAAAATAGAATGGTTGACCTGCCAAGAACAGTTTTGGGTAGTTTTAACACATTGGTGCTAATTCTTTGAGGAATACCACCAGAAAAGAAAATGTCTATTGGGGAGAAATAAAGCAAATAAATAGTAGCAGGTTTTTTTTTAGGGTGAAAAACGTCTTAGTTTTTCATTTTCTATGGAGGCTTTAAAAATGTATCTGGCAAGGCAAATTGGTACTCAATTAAGAGATCTACAAGGAACATTGGAGTGTTTATTGACTAATCCTAGAGGAAAAGCACAGAGTTATTCAAAGGAATCTAAAGGAATTTGATTCTGTAAAGAGATGCACTGGGGATATCTATTGTTGTGAATATGTTACATTCCATTCTGTACGTCAACTCTGAACAAAGTCTCTCTCATCTGTTTTATTTTTATTTCTGAAAATATATCTGCATGAACCCAACTTGAACTAATCCTGCTTTCCTATGGTGCCTCTTTCTTATCTATCACGTCATCTAAGTGAATGGAGCGATGGTTAGAAAATGTATATATATATATATATATATATATATATATATATATTTTTTGTGTGTCTCATTAGATCTTTAGAACATTGTTGAACTGAACCCTGCTTTGTGTCACTTTGTTCTCCGAGATCTCGTAACTGCTTTCAGAATCAACTCCCAGAGATCAAGTCAGTAGATGATAGGATATGAACCACAAAGCAATCGGGATCGGATGGTTTCATAACCTATCTTCTGACACTTATTGGAATAAAACAAATGTATACTTCATATTTTCGTATCATATACATATATTTAGCCAAGAAATAGATATTTCAAGGATTCACTTCAGTCATTATCTGTAAAAAGAGTTTTCTTGCTTGCATTTTGTGTAATTAGCTGTTCTTTATTTTTATTTTTTTGGTTGAAGGATTATTGGTCTCACAACTGTTTGCACATTTCTTCTTTTCTCCAACTCTTCTGCTGATGCCTTCATTGGTCATTTCCCATTCTGGACATTGTTCATATGATGATACTAAATGTAAGTGTTTTCTTTGAGAGTCTACCTTTGCTTAAATTAAAATGCACAAATTCTCCAAGAGTAAGCCACCTCTGACAATTTCTGGTCTTTATTGTTTCAAGTGGAAGGGGCGGTGTACAACTTCCACACCTGGAAGTTGTACACACCTGGAAGTTGTACAGGTCTGGTTTGTTGTGATGTTCGGTTCCCACAGGTAACAGCCTAGTCTTTGCTGTTGGAGCCTCTAGGCTCGGTTATGTTTTGCCTGAGGGGGGTGCTGAAGGCTTTTGTAGGATGTAGAGGGCAGAGGGCAGAGTGAAAAAACATTTTGAACAGTTTGGTACTTCACAAACAAGCTATAGTCAGACACCATCTGTATTCACATGAAAATTGCTGAACAAAACCATTCAAGTCAAAAGAAACTGGAGATTCATTTGTCAATGGTGTGGGGACTATTTAAGTAAACTAGAGAACCTGGAGGTAATCTGACATGAGCGTGAGGACGAATATGCAAACCCCATGGAGATGAGGTCTGTTTTCATCTTTGTTTCTGCATCTGCAGGTTTCTGGCAGTGGATAACGGCTTTTGATATATGGCTGCAGGGAAGCAGTAATGTGGCAACCAGACTATCTTTAAAATATATATTTAAATTATTATTATTTCTTTGCTCTGTAAATACCAGACTACAAATCCCTTGATCTATGGCTTGAGTTTTATTCAATTAGCTTAGAAAGTTTTTATTTGACAGTCAAGAGTCTCTCATAGGGGCCTCACCTCAATTCAAACTCCTCCAAACACTGCACAGTGCCAATTTACTGTCCTCGCCTCAGGCCACAGAGAGTCAACATAGGAATGAAATGATACACTATGGCAAGCACATAAGATATGCTATTACATGTTCTCGATCTGTAACACACACACACACACACACACACGTACACACATACACAGACAAGCAGAAAGGTTTAGGACTTATTGAAGTGGACACAGACAAATGGAAAACATGTCACACACATGAACAGACAAGAATAATCACTTCAAAACATGACAGTTCTATTGCAAGCAATGTGCAGAAAGTATAGTTCACCTAAAATCAAAAAGAAACACTTTTTATCCCTTTGGTATCTACAGCCTAAAAAAGATATACTGTAAAACTGCAATTAATAGCCTTGGCATTAATTTGTTCCAATCACTACAGTCTTGGGAGATTTGACTGTCTGCTCTGCACTTCTTGAAACCTTATCCCCTCTCTCTCTCTCTCTCTCTCTCTCTCTCTCTCTCTCTCTCTCTCACACTCACACTCACACTCACACACACACACACACACACACACACACACTCCCAGAAGAGAAGTTAGAAGCGCATTCCTCTCTGACCTGTCTGGCTTCCCCTCTTTATGTCTCTGTATCAGTTACTCTGGCTGCGTCTCTGTCTCTCTGCTCTCCTCACCTTGCAGCTCGTCTCTGACTCTGTCTCTGTACATATTCCTGTACTGCTTAAATCAGTACCTGCTATCTTTATTTCTGTGTCTGTGTTTTTTTTTAACAAAGTCCCTATACCATTTCTGTCACTTTGGACTGTTGAGGAAAGACTTGCCCTGTCTTAAGGAAAAACTAGGAGCAGTACAACTCATTTCACATAAGTGAAGAAGGTTCTGGAGACTTTGATGAATTACACAGAAGCATTTAATGGACTCTCGATTGAGGAGAACATTTAGGCAGGCAGTACAGTTTAACAACAATGTGTCATTGTGTCGTGCCGTATAGTTGCGGTGTGGACTCCACCATCCACTTAAGTTAGAACAATTTTTAAGACTATATAGTTATAGTTATTGTCATAGTTATCATTCTTGGTGTGGATGGCCCTTTAAAGTATTCATCTGCCTGGAAAGGTTATGAGGTTATATTGGACACTGACCTGAATGAGACCTGGGTACCACTGTCTCAACTTACATAGCACAAGATTGTAAACTGAAAATTCCACCACGCAATGCTTTCTGTTTTTTTTATATAGAACATATACTTTATTCTTTGAGAATGTATGTTAGCACCGATGAAATAAAGGCACGATTACCTGTAGTGTTATGCTTTTTTCCATTAAGTGCTATAGTTGAATGATATATATCAGGTATAAAGGGCAGATTTTGTTTTATAATCTGACATTAACAACAACATGGCAGTTTATGGTATTTATGGTTTGTATCTTCATAATACAGGGGGGGGAAGTGTTTGTGGGTGTCTGGGTAGTTTAGTTTTTTCATTCCATCTACAAAAAAACATATTCACCTTAATGACTATACACCTTTTGTTCAGAGAGTCATGAAGTGCTGCCTTGTTAGGTAAAAACAATGTAGAATCCCAAAATATCAGCTATCTTGAAACACGTTCTAAAACACAACACTCTTCCTCTTTGTTCTTCTGCTTATGACTCAGACTTTTGGTTCTGTTCTTTTTTATTTCGTTCAGTTAGCAACTAGGTAGTGGACATACTGGAGCATTTAGCAGCTAAGGAGTCAGATATTTGACTCAGGAGTTGGTGGCCAACTAAACATGGGTTTACATTGGAGTTAATCTCGCTTTGCCAGACCTTCCTCCACAGGGCTGCGGAGGAGAGTCTGGCTAGTCCACACAGCATTCCGGGATGGGAGAAAAATGTGCTCTGGTTTACTGGCATTTCTTTAAACCAATCACAATCATCTTGGGCGGTGCAGTTGCAAAATAGCCTCGGGAAGGAACTTGTTTTGGTGGAATATGTGTACATTCAAAGGTTGTTTTAGTTGTGCAACAGAAAACTCAGATTGGACAGATAGTCTAGCTAGCTGTCTGGATTTACCCTGCTGAGATCTGAGGAGCAGTTAACCATTAGTCCTCATAAATCGACCGGAGTTTAAAATTACAACACAAAGAAAGCGGAAGGTAACGGACATCCAGCCGAAAAGAGTGACATCCGGCGGAATTTCCGGCAGCACCGGAGCAATCCTGGAAGTGGAACGTCGTGGATATAGACTACATTGGAGTTAGTTGAAACCCTGGTGCGTCCCATACAGACACCAAAGGTTGCCTGTGCGTTGTATCAGACGCCGAGGGCCACTGACTAAGCTGCCTTATCTGACGAGTTTGGAGTGAGAACGGGTTGAAAAAAACATTGCACAAAACTTCAGTAAAAGTCCTGCATTCAAAAGGTTACTTTAAGAATACTTAAATATATGTTTGTTCTATGGTAGGTTAAAAAACAGCCTGCACTTTGATTTCAAGTGTTGTTTTACCAGCAGGAGTGGACTGGTCATCTTGATTTTTCTCAATGTGCTGACTGACCTGTGAGGTGGTGGTAAGTACAACTCTGATAGAGTACGATGATATGAATAAAACATCCCCACCTGTGGTAGCCTGGGCAGACAGTCTGATGCTTGTCGGTCTGTGAGGTAAACAAACCCTTAAGTTTGTCTTGCATCCCTTAACAACTTTACATTGGTACATCTCACATTTCTGAGGTTTCGATGACAGACTGATTGGCTCTGTTTTGAAGAAATACAATTAAATTTATGCTGCCTTCAGGTACCTTGGAAATACCAGAATTACAAATTTAAATGTGACATTTTACTCATGCGTTGGATGATGAACAGCATCATGGTGCAGTAGAAGTTATTCTGCACAGTGCAAATTAAATCAGTTCTTTACTGATTCATCTTCACACCTCAACTGTGAATCAAATCTCTCATGATTGTCTGTATATGCAAATGATTTGTGAAGATGACACATTAAATGTACTTTTGTGCTCATATGACTGTAATATGTATCATTATAGCTAGAGGGTTGAGATTCTAATACATTTCAAGTTAGGTGTGAATGCCTGTAATGTTCCTTAAACTTCTTTCTCTTCATTTAAATGTAGTATACATAAATACAAATTGACAATACAGTGTGTAGTATGGAGTTATATTCCTATCTTTATTCAAGAGCGCATTCTTTCAATTTGAGAGCATTTCTTACTGATATTACGTTCAGATTTTGTAATAATTTCCCTCAAAACCTTGCTCTCACACTCAAATGGTCATGCTCGCGCTTGGATTTTCTCTGCTTGTGCTCAAACTTTGTGCTCGGACTCAGATATGTTGTTCTGTGGACAGATTTCCTGCTCTCAGCTTTGAACCTTCTCCTCGCACTCAGCCTGATTCTGCGCGCTTGCAAATCTGCTGCTCTCGGATCTCTCCTGCGCGCTTGGATTTTTCTGTGTTACAACACTATCAAAATTCCACAACCAATAGAATGCCAGGTGTAGTGTTGACCAATGAAATGATCCCTGCCCCGTTGAGGGTGCGTTCGTTTTATGTGAGAACATCCGTTGCGGCCGGCTCCTATTTAACCATGGGTCTGTAACCCAAGTTTATTTAACCCTGCCGTCCATCGCTTTATTATTAGTATATGTCAATAATGTGCACAGAATGGTCGACGGTCTTTCACCAGCACCCATCAGGAAACGGGAGAAAGCTTTGAAGTGGGACATATCAAGTTACGTAGCTACACAACTATGAGGGTGAGTAACATAAATTAAGCACATAAAACCCACACGGCATGAATCAGTTGGTTTTCACCTGGTAGCAATTTGACGCATGTCTTTGTGTACTAGACACAGTCAATAAACTGATTTGTGGGAGTCAAAATGTGATATCAGACATACAGAGTCTAGAATCAAAGTAATCAATTCTCTATAACACAACAAGTGTATTTTGAATTTGAGTAATAGCTGGAGCAGCGACAGGCAGCTAATTAACAAACTCCCTTTTAAGTGACATTTTCTCCCTGCCCAGTGGGAAGAACTTATCGGAGCCAAGTTAGAATCTTTTCTTTCCGTCTTTTACAGGCTACAAGATTATAATCCACATGACCGTCACCTGACATGAAAGATAATTTACATACTACACTATGGAGTTATATTCCTATCTTTATTCAAGAGCGCATTCTTTCAATTTGAGAGCATTTCTCACTTTTTAAAACCTTAAATGACTTAAAAGTTTTTTTCATTTTTAAAACGGATATTTTAAGCAGAGGCGTAGCTAGGTTTAGCTCCTGTACATGCACAGACTAAGACCCTTACCCTTTCTGGATATCTTTGATGTCTATCATGCTTTGTGAGCCCACCCAATCGTCCACTAATGTTCCGAAGCTTTATCAGCTTGGGTATGTGCATGTTACACTATACTACTATTGATACCACATATACACTGGTAACAAATTGCTAAACTGAAAGGTAGAAAAATAGTCTCACTCCTCCTCTTTTCCTCTGTTTCCTTTTCATACTATGGCTACTGCTGCTATCTTTCTCATTGGCCTTGCATGTTCTATTCTTTTACCAGCCATCTTTTTCTTATCCATTGAATCTCGGTTTACTTGTCATTTTTCTCTATTCATTCAGCTCTTTTTTTTCATTCTTTATTTGTTTTCTTTTCTTGCACCACCAGTCCAGACAGCAAGTTGGAGTCAGCAAATGATTTCAACCTCCAACTTCAAACAGCACAGCACTCTGCTCATTTTAAATTAGTGCAAACCTCATTCATTAAGGTTTTTAATGACATTTCCTTTTTTTTTTTTTTTTTTTTTTTTTTACTTGTTTCCCAGTTAAAATTTACTTTTATCGCACATTGCCAAACATTCAGTATTTGTCGGAATGGGTATCTTCGAATGTAAAACTTGGATTACAGCTATAGGAACAATCCTTAAACACTTAAAGGGATATTTCACTGCTGGAAAGATGAATATGTATTAAATTAGTAGAACTGTGATTTTCTTTTTTAGATGTTGGTGCCTTCTAGACCGAAAAAAGCCAGAAAATGTATTTTTGGCTCATGTGGATGAAAGACAACAACTCCAGAATGCACTTGCTTCGCTTCCCACCAAGTCCACTCCCAAGCTACGCCTACCGCTTACAGACAGACATATAGCATAGACAGGCAGTCAGGTCAACTCAAGTGTGTTTTATTATTATATTGCGTTTCACTGTGGCTCAAGTGGTGTTACACATTTAAAATATATAAAAACAACATTATATAAAAACGACATACAAAACATACATTTAGTAAGCTACATTTAGTGCACACACATTATAGGCTCCGTAAAGTTCAGCTAACGCATTAGCACTTTAATGGACTGGATACAACGAGTATAAACACAGCCGTGAAGTTGCTTGGAATGTAGAATGGTTGGCATTTAACAGTCACAAACTCCACCAGCAGTTAACAGCCACAAACTCCACCAGCGGTTAGCAGTAGTTTTATAAAAGCACCCCATTTCTGCACCAGTCCGTGTCCACGTTAACACAGTCCACCTCCACGAGTCTTACCTGACAGAGAAGCATCTCTATCTGCTCGGAAAGCTAGCAGGCCTGGTAGCTGGATAGCGGAGTCCATTACACGGTTGTTCAACTATGTTTCCACAAAAACAAAAACACAGCAGTCTCTGAACTCACGTTGGGAGTTTCGTTGAGGTTGGATGTAGTCCAGTTTGTTGTCTAATGAGTGGACACTTGCAAGCAGGATGGATGGGACAGCTGGCTGGCTAGCGTTAGCTTTCCACCTAGGTTGAAATCCTGACCTCGTCCCGCTTTTCCGCTTTCATGCACACTGCTTTCGATGTCCCCTTACCCGGCTAGTGGCATCGAGCGACACTGCAGGCTGAAGTGCTGATCTCCATAGCAGGCGAAGCTTGCGTAGTGTGTCGAGTATTCCGTCTGTAATAAAGTTTCCTGCATATTTTCTGATCTGTACCAATGTATGCTGGTGGTACACGTGCGGTAGTTTGAATTCACATAATTGTTGTAAAAGTTTGCTGCTGAAAAGAGAGAGCCTGTTAGTATAGCTTCAAGATGGCTGACACTCAACTCACATCAGCTAGTGACAAGTCCCACCCCCTATGGGCGGGTTGAACACATGCAGAACTAGCTGGCTGTCGTCCATAGCCTCTGAGCAAAAATGCCTCCGATGACACTAAATGACATTTTTTGCATCATCAGAGGCTTTTTTCCAGACCCACAATACAGAGATTTCTCGTCTCAGGGGGACATGAGGGAGGGAAGCACGGTCATTCAAAAATACTACCGGGTTTCTACTGATACAAAGCTTAATGCCAATTTTCTACTGATACAAAGCTTAATGCCAATTGGCGAAGTATCCCTTTAAAACACAGAGTGAACTTCATGTCGAAGGAAAATGTAAAGTGGAGTGTGAGAGCTTCCTCAGTCTGCCCGTGTGCACAAATGCTATCAATCACTTCATCCAATCATATTTGCCCCAAGCTAGAGCTTCATGACTAACTGCCTCATAAACAAGTAGAATGTAAATGAAAGCGGTTCAAGTCCAGTCTATTTATCAAGGGTAGACATGAAACCAGGAAATATAAATAAACATGACCTGCAACTGTGTGAATCAAAAGCAATTGCTTCATCTAAAGGAAAAAACAAAAAAGCAAGGAAGATTAAGTCTTTTTTTCTAAACACCATACTGGGTATTATACTTTTGCAGGAAATTTGAATAACCAAAGGGTAAAAGATCATATTTCTAAGTTTAATAAAGATGTTTCATATAACAATTGTTTTGATGGTGTGTGCTCGGGAGCTATTTTTATAGTATTTTATATTATTATTATTATTATTATAGGCACAATCAGTGATATACTGTATGAGAGCAACTGAAACTTGGCAAGATGTGCCATGTTTCTTTATGCAAAATCTAAAATAACAACCAGTACAGGAACTAATGATGTGCAACAAAGATCAGCGGTGGCCGGAATCAAGCTGAGGATGTTGCGATCAGAGCACAGTGTGTGTCTTAACCACCAGGCCACTCCAGTAGCCAAAATCTTGACTTTATCGGGTTCAGTATCAGCCAGCCACTGAAACCAGGCAAAAAATAAAATAGAAATTCTCCCTAAGTGAGAGCACAGTGAATCTGACTGGTGACATTTCTCAAAGGTTCCAGGAGTTCCTGACGGGCCCTTAAGGAGGACATTCTAGCTGTAATTGGCAGAGCTGACAAGGATCAGGAAGTGAAGGAAAGCAAGTGTATCGGTGTGTGTGTGTGTGTGTGTGTGTGTGTTCTTGTACTTCTATCTATGTGAGGACTGCTTTTTTTAGACCTTGAGAATGAGCACATCTTTCTGAAAGTGAGAACGTTTTGGCTGGAAAGTGAGGACATTTTGGCTGGGACTGAGAATTAAGACTTGGTTATAGTATTACGTTTAGAAGCAGGTTTATGTTTTTTGATAGTCAAATTCAGGGAATGCACTGTGTCATGTGGGTACCCATAAGTAAAGAAGTGCACACCTGAATTTGTGTTTGACTCTATGATAGAAAAATTGATATTACTCTAAGAGCTCTATACATAACAAACTTTGCAATATTTGACACTCACTGTTTCTCACATACACACATACCGGAAAACTACTTTGCTCTTCTGTTTTTCAAGGTGGGATGTTATAGCTTAGCTTGAGTTGTGCTAATAACACTAAAATAACATGTGCATCATTAAACTACTTGTGACCTATTTTTAAAATTTGATGTCTCAAAACATTTGCACAAATAGTATTTTGGGCAATAGAATGTTTTATTATTATGACTTGATAATCATCATCTGAGAAATGACTCTTCCTGGAGCAGTCATAATGCTTAAGCATATATGATGACACTTCATCCTCAGAGCAATCACTGTCACAGTCTGTATTCTGCATTTGTCTCAGGCTCTGGCGCCAGTGTAAAGTTGAGGGCAATTGCAGCATTAGGAATATATTAAACATCTATGGGCCTGGACGATAACTAGACTTTTTCAATGATTTTCAATCTGGTTTTATAACAAACAGAAATTTACAATCATGCTTTTAGTCTTAAATATTTAAGCAAATACCACTTCATCAAAACAAAACAGCCTAAATCTGTTTGCTTGCGAGAGAAATTAAGTTGATCTGGATTTGCCCTTAACACTCACCACTCACTGCCATATTCATTCTTTCTTTTAATATTAATTAATTGTTATTGTGTTATACTGCTGCTTTGTTTGTTTCCCCCCCCCCCTTGAATTGTTGTGTATCTCTACTGACTACTGTTACAACTTAATAATTCTTTGATAAAAAATCGTAGCATCAATATTGTATTTCTCCTGTAGCTGCTACGAAATTAGTTAGCAGTTATTTCACAAAATTGGATCTCATGCAGCATCCCAAATTTGTAGTCATATTTGTTCAGTCTGGTAAGTGCTACAGTAGCCACTCGGTAAGTGACCATTATGCCGATTGCTCCCTGGGATGTGGTAGAAAATTACACTCACTCGACATGGTCATACTGCTTGTGTTTAATTATCTTTTTTTGCCTTTTTTCCTGCCAGCACCATCTGTATGGTGGTCTGTTCTATTATAATGTTTCTTCCTTCCTTTTATTTCCTTTGTCTGTTTAATCTAGCAACCTGTCTTATGTCTTCCCTACCTCCCTGTTCTGTAAGTCACTCTGCTTGCGGACAGTTACACTTTTTTCAGTTATTGCCAGCTTACTTGTCTAGAGGGTATGGCAACTTTTACAAAGTGAAATTCAAAAACTTCTGTAGCTATTTGATGACAAGTTTTGAAAGAGTTCATCATGAGCACCCCAATGATCTCAAGCTATTTTGAAATTGTATTCTTCACAAACTTTGTCTCTTGTAACTCTAAGTGAAATTGAAATTTTACCACGGAGAGAGCACCGAGGGTATTACGACAGAGGACAAAAAGACTGTAGCATAATTAACAGCATCTCGAAATGCAGTCAGTCATTGCCCATTTTCTTCCCTGTTGTTCAGGTGAAGGAGTGGGATGTTTAAAATAGGACCTTTGAGCTTGGGTGCATGTTGAATGTAAATCACAAAAATACTGAGAGCTATGCTCAATGTCGATACGGAATGGTATAATTTGTATATGCTTTTATCAGGTCAAGTTGAGGTGTTATCAATCAAATAAATTGTGACTGTATTCCATTTAGGTGTGGCAGTTCTAGCATAGGCCTTTTCACAGCAAATATTTTGATTTGACATACAGTTGCAAAGCACAGGGGTTACTAATAATGTTAACAATGGCTCTGTTCTATTCGGGTGTCCCAGTAATTAAAACGGTTGCATGGATTTCAGCCATTATACGTCTTAACATAAACATCCTTTTCCTACTCTGTCATATGAAAATATGTCTTCCTTAAAAAAAGGACTATTGCTGGCATGACACCTCCCTCCTTTTGCATGTAAAACGTTAATGTGCCTTAAAGAACTGAAAGGGGTGGCCTGGGAGTTAAGACAAATGATTACCACAAAGGCTGCAGACCAACATTATAGTTTTAGTAACAAGATTAGCTTTTTTTCTTCTTGAAAATACAACAATGAAAGTAAGACTTTTTTTGGGGGGAGGGGGGTGGACACACAACATACTAAATGCCTTTTTTTTCCATCCCATTTTCCACAAACTGCTTTCACACAACTATGGTAGAAAGCAGCTCTGTAAAATGCAATGGGCAACAATAATGGCCAACTTGGGTACAAATTCTTAACTGTTTTTGTCTGCATCCAAATGTATTCAAATAATCTGATGAACTGGGGTGTCATTTAAAAGCTGCCTGTGAATGTGTGGTTGTCGACTCCAATGGAAACCAATACCTATCACTTTGATCTACAACATAGCAGCAACCTGACAGCCAGGAAAGTGAAGTAGGAAGTGTTTCAATGAGTGCACTTCATGAAGTTTCCCACCAAGTATCTGCTTGCTAATGAGACATTTGCCAACATGCCTAATGTGTTCAACCGTGGTTGACCCTGTCTTTAATGGTTACTGCTGCTGATGCTCCAGACAGACAGACAGACAGACAGACACACACACACACAACACAGTAGGTTTTCCTCAACTTCATGCAGGCTGAAGATGGATGCTGCGGCATTATGCTAATGAGCATCACTGCTGTCCAATCACACGCTTCAACGACTGAGAGGGCAGAGAGACAGACACTAAAAGAGAGAGAACACAACCGGAGAAGAAATGTTAGGTTACACATGGAAACAGTTTTATGTTTTCAGTGTGACGCAGAGAAATACCTTGTAAAGTTTCTTTTTTAAGAATTCTCATGAAGTCATTAAAAGTTTCCAGGTTTTTTTTCTTCCCACTGTGTGTTAATGAGCCATTTTCAATTTCCGGAGACAGCATGACTTATCTAAATGACAGATGACAAGTACAATGCATTTGTTGGATAACACAGCTGCCTGCTGAGGAAGGAAAGGGAATGAAAAGAAAGCAGAGACATAAACATGTGAATCAGGTAAGCTGCCAAGATGTGTAAACCTTTGTCACACTGGTGCAGGGACATATCAACAACTAATTTGTCATGTATACAGACACAGACACATCATTCAGGGACAACAGGACCACACACTGAGTTCAATCAGACAGTGCAGGTACACCAGCATAAATCACTCTGAGAGAAAAGAGAGGGGAGGTCAGACCCTTGTGAAACACACAGAGTCAAGGTAGGATCCTGCATGAACTGAATTCTCAAGACTCAAATCCTGACATTCTATCACATGGTTAATGTAACATAACTATATCAGGCTTGCAAACAACCTGTTGCATTCAAGTGAGTTATGACTACCCTCTGCAATTAGAAAAAGTAGAGTGATGTTTTGACTCCAAAACATATTGTGTGAAAAGAGAGTCTGCTTCTCATCTTCTGTCCAATATTGCCAATTTAGCGACTTCCAGCTAGATTAGCGACTTTTCCGACCCTTTTAGCGACTTTATTTCTTAAAAAAAAAAGCATCTAGCGACACATTTAGCGGCTTCAGATCATGATAAAAAAGCAAGATATGTTACATTGTAATTCATTTCCATGAATGCTGCTCAGAGTAATCACAGTCCCAGCTTTATGGGATTAGTTTTGTGACTTTAATTCCAAGCAAAACTTCTCAAGTATTAAACAAAAAACAATAACTCAAGCAAAAAAATTGTCACCTCAAAGGTAAAACTTAAAACTTGCAAACAAAACATTTGTGGGGTTGTAAACTATTGGTCTTATATTTGTTTGATATTATGTCCTTTTGTTTACAGTTCCCTCTGCTTCTTCCTCAATGATCAGTCTTTTGCTCTCTCCATCACGTCTGCAGTCATGCTCCCAGCTTTCTCCTTTGCGTTCCCTGAGTTTTGGCTTGCGATTCTGACACAAATATCTCCCGTGGGCGGGTCTTACAGGGGTGCGTCCCCATTGGCTAATGATTGTTAAGGGGAAAGTTAAGGGAAAGTTTGAGTGACAGCTCAGCCTCAGTGCAAGTAAACAAACGTTAGAGACGCAGCGTCTGGTCTGGAGGACACACAAGCCACTCCACAGCGGATTACTACAAGATTAATAAAGTGTAAGTATTTATCATATATATATTATCTGTGATCTACGTTGCAAGCATGGTTACAAGACATTTGTTGTTTCGTTGTGTTAAGTTACTAGCTAGCTAGCTAGTAAAGCTTTTTTAAGTTAGCATTTAACGTTAGCTATACTGCTAACGTTATCTAAAACTTGTAGCCACCCAATATTTAGAATTAATGCATAGTGTTACTACTGTCCAAACTATGTACTTTAACTAACACACCAGGCCCTTGACAAATACTTTGCTTAGTGATCCTTATGGTTTGATGTGATGTGCATGTGTCCTGGTGGCTGGCCATATCTTACTTTACACATGTAGTCAACGTGGAGGTAGGAATCTAGAAAGTGTGATCAATAATATTCCAGAAATAAGTGTTCCAGTAGTGTTCAGGAAAGCTAGAAAAATGTTACTAGAGTGCAGGCTTTATTACAATTATTTATTACTGAGCTAATTTCAAACACTTTTTATCATCCAATAAGGTACTTCAAGCTTTACAATAAGAAGTCAAGGAAGTGAAGGACTACAGCCACATCCCAGCCCTTCAGAGAACTGTCCTGCAGAAAAGGCTGTCGTCCAGACTGGAGCGGTGGGCCATCAGTGAGCTCAGGAGACCAGATGATCCCAGGCGTCCAGGAGTTGTGCGTGATATTCCTGCACCACCCTCAGAAGTGTTGTTGCAGACACAAGTCAGTGGAGAAATACAGCTTGCCTTAGGTGAAACTGAATATGTGAAATATATACATAACCCAATTACTCAGTATGTTTGTGTATTGTTGGTGATGAAAAACTGACCCTGACCTGTGATGTACTGCAAATAATGACTGACACTGAGTTCCAGCTTCTTCTACCGCCGGGGCCCAAGCAAAATATGTTCAAATATCCATTATGTGTGTGAGTTTGAGTTTTATATTGGACTAAAAATAAAGCATTATAATAGTCTCAACCTTATTTCCTTTTATATAATGAACCAAACCGACAAGGGTGAATGTAAAAAAATGTTTTAATATATTATGTGCATTTTAAAATATAATTACAGTAAGACAATGTAAACACAAATTAAATTACAGGACAGTATACTGTAGTAGGATATATTGACATACAATGGACAAAGAAACTACAAGTACACCAATGAAAACTTAAGAAAAAGGTTATTATAAGTGTTAATTGAGTATCTAAGCAAAATATGATCAATACATATGCTATTGGTCTACACCCTGGCTGTTTGAAGCCTTCGCACACAGTGTTTCCTCCACAGAGAGACCGAAGGCTCCTCTCCCTCTGCTGCTCCCACGTCCTCCTTGGTCTGCCTGCTGCCTGATGTGAGCTGTGATAGAAAATTATAACAAAGTTTCTTACACAAATCAAATGGTAACAAAGTTCTTTCTGATAACTGAGGCTTCCAAGGTTGTGTGATTTACAATTAAAATAACTTGCTTTTCAGTAGCCATTAGCAAATGTGTAGGCTTTAAAAACACTATGAACATTTCCCTTATGCTGACCTGCTTGCAAATGCAACAGAAGACATGTAATTAGAGTTAGGATAGCCAGTCTTTGTCATAACTAGGAAAGTACAGATGAGCACAAAACTATAAAGATGAACCAGTTAAGCAGTGCTAACACTGCATTTGTACTGTACAGTATGTGTCGACCTCTAGATATAAAACATATTCACAGCTTCTACATTGTACAACTTAACCAAAACCCTAGCATTGTGTATTATCAGGCCAATAGCAACCACAACAATTAGTAGTTAGCTGGATAATCATTTTTCCTAATAGACCATAATATAGCTACGTTACTAGCCTAAGGTTACCTGGGAGAGCATCGTAGCTCTGCTCGGGTCTTGCAGGTCTCTACAGAAAGAAGACGATAATTAATACAGCTCCATTGAGTAAGGCCTCACGAAGAATACATGATTCCCATGGTAAATTAGCTCAGTAAGGTAGCCGGTGGCTACAAGTTAATGTTAGCAGTATAGCTAACGTTAAATGCTAACTTAAAAAAGCTTTACTAGCTAGCTAGTCCATACTAAAATATCTCAAAAACTATTTAATGGATTGCTGTGACATGTCGTAGAGATATTAATGGTCCCCAGAGGATAAACTCCAACCATTTTAGTGACTTCACTCCTAGCGCCAACGTGATTTAGACATTTTAAGCTTTTAGTGAAATGTCTCGACAGCCATTGGAGGGATTGTCATCAAATTTGACACACATCAAGATCAATTGTAATCACTTTTGTGATCCCTTAACTTTTCATCTAACCACCATCAGGTAATTATTATTTTTTTTCCCGATACTTTGGTTCATGACCAAATAACTAATGATATTCCCATCCGTTATGTACTACACTAAAATGGTTAAAATTGCAACCATTATATCTGCTTACCATCAGCATGTTAGCATTGTCATTTTGTGCATGTAGGGATGCTTATGTTAGCATTTACCACAAAGCACCGCTGTGCCTAAGTACAGTCTTACAGAGCTGCTAGCATAGCTGTAGAATCCTAGTCATTTTTTATGTTCATAACATTTTAAAAATAAGAATATCCCTTACAGTAAATGTGAAAATACAAAGCATATGAACATTTTGTGTGTGTAGATTTATTTCATTCATCCATATGAAACTATCCATTGTATTGTAGAAGATGTTTTGCGAGTGTTTCTCAGCAAAAGGGACTTAACACCAACCCAGCGGTTTGTTCCATTTTAAATACACATGTATTTTTTATTTGTGTTCTATCTCCATCAGAGAATGTGTTCAGAATGTAACAACAGCCAGAAAAAACAAAACAGGCAGGCACACAGATGGAAAAGTTGCAAGGTGGAAAAGCAGACAGTGCATGGTGAAGTAGGGTGGAGGAGAGGGTGTAGTGCTGTGACAAGGAAACATGTTTTAGTCTCAGTGTGTCTGTAGCTCGCTCCCTGACCAGTGATGAATGGTGGGCTATATAGCCACAAAGGAACAGAGTAGACATAGAACAATGTACTCTCACATTTTCCTGCCTAACTCCTATCTCCTTTTCTTTACTTTTTTCTGCTCGTTAGCGGTATAAACAAACCACAGAACATTGGCCAAGTTTGCCCAAGCCATCAATGCAACTGAGAATTAACAAACTTCAACACACATGGTTGTGCTAGAAGGAAATTTTTGCTTAATCTCCTCGTCTGATTAAATCTCTTCTCATATGACCTTCTTCACATATTACCCTCTCCTCTCTTTCACTTTCTCTCCTCATACTCAACTTTTATATTTCTCCATGAATAAAGATAAGACAAAAAGAATGAGCTCAATCTCTTAGCACACAAATTACAGTCGTGAAATGATAAAATGTGTTCAATGAATAAACTGCAAATTGTAACACGTATTGATAAAGAATGCTAAGTAAATACATGTATGTATTGTCACCAAAATAGCAGTAATAGATAGAATAAGAACATCAAACATCAAACATTTGATCGTAAAATCGTACCTTAATACTTTTGGTTTGTATGTCTCACAGCATAACAACAAGAGGCTGCTTTGGCTGAAGCTGCTGAATCGTGACAAGAACCACAGAAATAATGAGTCTGGTTTATTTACAAAGCTGTTGTGAATATGTATATTATGCTCACACATGCAACTTTAATATAACTAAAACAGAGAAAATGCATGGGTTAAAACAATTACAGTCAATGTAAACATTTTGGCTATAGATTTATAGTAATAATCACTGTTTGATGTTATGCCATTAGTTATATAGTCCTGTAGTGCTTTGAAATACTTCAGCAGCAGGGTTTCCAGCCTCCAAATAACTGCTCCTTGGATATTGGGGCAGCCCACTATGGTTAAAAAGACCATCCTTCAAGCTGATAACTCCATCAAACCCCTGTGTTGGCAAGTATGTGCCCTGCTGTGCTGCTGATGGATATACAATAAATTCCACGCTTTCAAACATGGGTGTAGGAAGCATTGAAAATCCTCCCTCTTTTCCTGTATACTGTGGTGGTTCAATACTGAAATGAGAAAGTTGAGTACAATTTGTAATTTCACTGAGAGTAATTGGTCGATTAAAGGATTTATTTTAGAAAACTGACAGGGAAACACAACTCATGCAGAACACCCACTAAGTACAAACAAGAATTGTACACACACACACACACACACACACACACACATGCCAATGCATGAAATGAAGAGTTCTGCATTGCTGCAAGTCCTTTAAGCTTGACCTATAGATGTGATGGTTGGGTCCGGCTGGCTATGATTTTTCTGTTTTGTTTCCCATTGTCTTTCCTGCCATTTTCTCTGTCTGCCATGCCTCTCTCTGTTTCTCCCTTGTTTTCCTTTCCCCCCTGCCTGCACCGGCCAGTGGACTTCCCACACCTGCTCGTCATCTCATCATCGCTTCTCCTGCCGTATTCACCTGCCAATCATCAGCTCCAGTCAAGACCAGTACTTAAACCCTGGATCCACTCACCATCCTCGCTTGATCGTTGTTTCAGCCACCCTGGTGATGCTTGTACAAGCTCCTCAGGAAATCTCTTGTATTTGCCTTTGTCTGTCCTTTTGTCTGAATCCCTCTCTTTGTGTTTGTTTCCTCAGCCATCATCTTCACCATGCTTCGTTGTCTCCAGTCAGCTGGCCTCACCACCTGGTCCCCTCCTCGCGGCTCCCCGCTTGATTATACCTCTGCTCCCACTTCCAGCCTTACCCTCTTCGAATCCTCTGCTCCTCGGGTTCCTGTGCCTCTTCCTTAGACTTCTTGTCCTCAGCCTCCCCGTTCCCCAGAGCTCCCTCTCCTTCCCCAGCCTCAGCCCTCGTGCCTTCGCTCCGGTCCCTGCTGTCTGCCTCCTCTCACCCCCTCTCCCTCACTTCTCTCCTTTATCCTAATAAACCCTTTTGTCTCTGAGTCTTGCATTTGGGTCTGTTCTGTCGCACACGTAGCAATAGATGTTTAAAGCCTGTAGGCCTTGATCATTTAGGAAATGCAGTGGAATTGTTTTATTTTTTGTTTTGTTTTTTAACTGAGTTGTTCATTTAAAATTGTTGGTCTGCAGGAGAGACCAGGAACTCAGGTCTGCTTGGACCTTTTTTTTTTTTTTTTTTTTTTTTTTTAAATCAATACCAGAACATTGCCATGACTGAACATCATGTAGTATTTACTCAAAAAAAAAAAAAAAAAAGTCTCTGTCTCACACACAACATTACACAGATGCACATGCACAAAGATACAATTTGAATAGTAAATAAGGAAGACACAATCGAGATGGAACAAAATACATTCATTTACATTCTTCTACTGTGCAGTTCAATTCAACTCAACACAAAAGGCTACGCTCTGAGGGAGTTGTTTTCATCACAAATGAAAGAAAATTTGGTGAAACCAAATGCCTGGAACTGCAAGTCGGAGGAAGCAAGTATGTTTCTTCACAGCGATACATCTGCACATCTGGAAGAAAGTTAAACTTTTGAATATGTGTGTGTGTCCTTGGTTATAGATCAGTCTGCACAAGTTCCTGCGAGATGAAAGTCAGTTTATTCCTGGAACCGGCCAGAACATTCCAATACATGAGATGAGTCAGCGTGTGTTTGTATTTGTAAGGCTAACACAGATTGAGAGAGCTGTTGTGTGAAGATAAAAATCTGCCTTTTTTCAGAATTCAGTGGGCTATTTGCAGATGCATTTAACACTTTATATTGTTGCATACATTTTTTTTCTTGAAGTATTCAGAAACAACTCATACATGTTTAAACAATTAAATTTTTTTTAATTTACAATTTTTGAGTTTGGTCTATGTACCATCCGCTAACATGGAGGGGACGGGATTTATGACCTATACTGCAGCCAGCCACCAGGGGGTGAACAAGATGTTTTGGCTTCACTTACACCGTGTATGCATCAGACACCAACATCAGATACGTTGAAGAGTAATTGTAAATCATACAATGCCACAAAATTGCACTGACAGCATTTTTTTCCTTAAAGGTGCCCTGCCACACATATTTCATTACTTTGTGGTAATGTCTGAAGTTCTACCATGGAATCTGTAACATTTGTTTGTGGAACAAATACCTTGGTTACCTTGTTTCAAGCCCTTCTAGACGGGGTATAGATAGCCTACAGGAAGACTCAGCTCGATTCCTGCCAGCTCTTATTAATATTCAACAAGCTAAGCTGTTTGAATCTGATTGGCTAACAGCTAGCCAATGAGAGCCTGGCTGTCAGAATCCTTTACCCAGCCCAACTGGGCGAGTTAATGAATATTAATGAGCTCAGGCAATATGATGTCAGACTGACCAGCTTTTGTAATTGGCCTGATTTCTCTGCTTATTTCTTTTCAGTGGTTAGAGCTGACAAAGGAGGTAGCAGTTCATTTTCACATTCACAACATAACACAAACACATATGGGCCTAACATATTTCAAAAAATGCAGGGGAAAAACGGTTTTGTATGGCAGGGCATAATCAAGCCGCAACATTGGCTAAAGGGTAATCATTTTAAGGCAGTGAAATAGACTTGATGATATATGCTACGTTTTAGAAAGCTCATATGGGAAACAGTGAGCATAATAACATACAGTATATTAAAACTGTTGTATTTACACATTATATTATTTTAATGGCCATAAAAGCAGACCAAGTGCCGAGTAAATACTTCAAGTGTATGTGCCCATCATGATGAATCCTATCCTAGTTTTCTAAATGTGACTCAATGGGGCTTATATTACTAAGCCAAATGTTTACTGTGTGTTTCTAGCACTGATGATGTAAATGAGCACAGATGCAGTTAAGTAAATTTAAATGCACTGCTGTCTGACGCTTAGCCGCTTGAGACACATCAGCAATGGAGCACAAAACAAAGTACAACTTTGCTTCTGAATGTGATAAACTGGGCCAAGAAACTACTGTATTTCAGATATGCATGCTCTCTGTACTTTTACAGACATTAAATTGTCTTTTTCTGGTTTTCAGTGTCACAAACTCCTCATTATTTTTGCAGATTCAATGTTGTAAAGCAATTAATTATGAAAGGGTTACTTGTAACAGGATGTTTGCCTAGCACTGATTTAGCATAACCATCTGCATGAAATGGGTATACACTACTATTCACAAGTTCACTAAGGAATTGTCCTTTATGGAAATCCTTTATTTCCTGATCAAAAATAAAGTCCAGGCATTGCTAATGTGGCAAATGATTATTTTTGCTGGAAAAGGCTGATTTTCAGCAACCATCTCTCAAGTGTTCCAATGGCACATTCTGTTTGATTCTAAATTACCTCAGTAAAAGATAAATTTATTTTTTGAAAACCCTTGCAATGATGTTGGCACAGCTGAGAAAGTGTTTTGTTGTTTAAATAAATAATAACAACTGGCCTTCTTTGGGCTCCTTGAGTAGCCTATCTGAAGAAACAGAATCTGCAGGTTCGTTTATGGTCTTAAAAAGGGCCAGAAGCAAAAAGCTATCTTTAGAAACGCCACAATCAATTGTTTTGCAAACAGAAGGCTATTCCATAAGAGAAATTGCCAAGAAACTAAAGATATCATACAAGGGTGTGCACTACAAACTTCATAGAGCAGCACAAACTGGCTCTATCCAGAATAGGGAGAGAAGTGGGAGGCCCCGATGCACAACTGTCCAGGAGGATAAATATGTTAAAAGTCCCTAGTCTGAGAAACAGGCACCTCACACAGTAGGTCCTCTGCTGGCAGATTTATTGAACAGTTCCTGCAAAAGTACAGTGTCATCAACTATTAAAAGGGCCTTCTAGGCTGTGTTGCAAAGAAGAAGCCATATCTGATACTGGACAGAACAAGTAGTCTTAGGCCCCAATCAGACAGAGAGCGTTTTGCAGAAAAGGAGGCACAGATACGTGGCAGTTACGTTTAGGCACCAAAACGTGACCGGTTAGGTTTAGGCATCTGAACTTCTTGGTTAACGTTAAGGTAGTTACGTACGAAAGTGGATTAGGGTTAGTGTACAATTTAAGAATGTCAACTTCTAGTTTCACAGGGGATACGATCACCCCGGTCAAAGTTCAGTGTTTTTGGACAATCCACCACCCCAGACTCCTCCTTATTTTACTACGTCAGCTGACTTCCTCCTTTGCTGTTGTCATAATTTCTGCGGCCACTAGAGCTCACTGCTTAACATCAAATATCAACAAGGAATATAGTTCATATCCTTTTGTAGGTATATGTACAAACGGTGAATAAGAATAGCTGGCATTCATCAGGCTGAAACAAACAACTCTTACAAGCAAACCCCACAGAAAAAAGTATGAATGAAGAATACCAAAATGTTTTTCCATGAGACCCATTTTTTCTCTGTCAAAAAATGTATAAAACAAAATTGTATTAAACCCAAGCATTTTATTTAGAGTCAATGACTTTAACTGTTGTCTTTTTGCACTGCATTAAGCTACACACTGTTGCACATACATAGCAGCTATCTACAGTCTATAGCAAGTGTCTAATGTAGCATGGGACGCTTTAGCTATGTACTCTAGCTAAAAGAGTGTTGCAGGGACAAGGACAAATGGAAAGAACGAAAATAACATTATATTAAGTATTTGCCGGCACTTAAATATCAATACAGTGCTCTTAGCCAGCTGCTAACAGTCTAGATCCTTCAGTTTGTCATGTTAGAGTAATTTGACAATTACTCAACTGGACAAATTTCTAACTAGTGTGTAAGCATTTTAACACTAGAACGGCCAAGACGTTTGACCGTTTTGAAATGTATGTGTAATAACTTTGCTGAATAAAAAAAATACAAACCTGCTGCTGCCTGACTTTTCTTAAAAGAGTCTGTATTTTAATTTAAAATAGTTTTTATATACATTACACAAAAGGCAAAGAAAATACAATCACTTTTACCTATTTCGGTCATTCACGGTCATATTGACCCCACGGATTTTCGTGGTATTGTTTTTAATCTTTCGTGCGGTTGAAGACGCATCTTGGTTGCTTAGTAACTACCATAGTCTCTGTCAGAGAAACGTAAGGGCCGTTACAGAGTCAACGCATCGGTACGCATACGCGTCGGCACGGCTACGCATCGCTACGCTTCGGCCGCCATTATGCGTCGATGCGTAGCCAAATGTGTCATCCTAGTTTTTGATACGCGACGCGCCGGTGTGCACAATACTATGCGTTGTCGGTGGGGGCGACACTGCATATATTGTAGTAGTGCCCTATATTTAAATTTAGGATACTATATTCTACATTATCAAAAAATATTGAATCAACTTAGCAGAGCAAATTCATCAAACATAGGACTACTGAGTCACATTTTTCGGTATGTATCAACGTTCTGTGTGTGTGTCTATGCTGTGTGCCCTCCTCAAGAGGCTGAAATAGCGTACAGCAGGAGAGAGAGAGAGAGAGACCCAAATGTATTTATATATTTTTAAAACCTGCTAAACCTGCTAAATGTATTGGTCAGTGCTACCCAATCGTAGTACACTGTACTGGTGGGGAAACACGCCAGCATCTGATAAAAAGAAGTCAGCCAGCCAGCTGCTCCCTGACGAGAGCCACTCTCCGGGAGGGTCTGGCTCTGCCGACCGAACACCGTGGAGCACTCTGCTGCCCCCTGTTGCGTGGGCGGTGTATTGCATTTCACGCATCATCCGTGACGCTTGCGTCTACTTGCGTCCGCTGTTTAGACTATGAAAGGGAGCGCGTCGCTCGCGTTGCTTGTTCGCGTTGCTCGCGTTGACTCTGTAACGGCCCTAACTAGCGTTCTCAAGTAACAAGTGTGGGCATTACCGATGGGCCGAAGGCAAAGCCAGAGTCGGTAACGTAGGCTATACTACAATAAATACGGCGTGGATGGACTGATCTGAATCAGAATGCAAACACCGGGCGCTCGCTCTGTGAAAGGCGCGGTACACGTAGATGGCCGGTGGCTGTTTACATGTTCATATAACTTTATACATCCTTGAACTGGCTAGAATCATTGAACACATCATCTCCAAGAAGTGCACCAGCAGTAAAATTGTCCGGAGGAAGTTCATGCAGCAACTGGCAGAGGAGCTGAGAGCAGAGTTTATGGAGGAAAACCGAGCATCGGTGCACACCGCAGTAGACAACAAAACGGAGGCAGTGCCAGGTTAGGATAGGTTATAGCTAAATGTTAATTATTATTTGGCTGTTACGAGTTAAGTTGAATGAATTTCCACACCATATTTTTCAGGATATGAATGCATGAAATAATTACGGTTTACTATCCCATGATATGAATTATTGAAACACATATTATTACTCAAATGTATAATTAAACTCGTTAAAATGTACATTTTGGTGTTTTACGTTTTTCTAAAGATATCCTAACACAATACATAATACAATATCACAATTAGGTATTTATCATGAGAGATTATAGAGTTTGGAATCTGGCGGTCAAAATGACCGCTCATGGCTGTATGGAATTCCGGCACTTCTAGTGTGAAGAGCATGCCTTACTAATTAATATGTGCTTAAAATACTCTTAACTCTGATGCATTTTTTTTGGGATATATCATGCTTGAGACACCTCAACCATCACTTGCTCACAATAGATATCAGGTCAGTATTGCGGCATCACTTCGCTTTCTGTTTGACTGCATGTTATCTGCAATTTATGTATTGGTGCATGCTTGTTTCAATATTGTTACAGGGCTCATGTACTCATGTGTGTATGTGTTTAGCCTCTGCAGTTAGTGAGTGTGTGTGTGTGTGTGTGTGTGTGTGTGTGTGTGTGTGTGTTGTTTTGTCTAAATAACTGCACTGGGAGCTGTTCCTTTGCGCTATTGCTCCGGCCTGATTTCTCTGTGCTTTGCCCGGCTGTGAATGTGTTTGTAGTTTGACTTTCTGTCAATGATGAGAGCAAGGGGATAAGGACTCATAATAGAGGAATAAAGTCTAATGGCTCTCTAGTTTAAGGTAATGTCATTTTTATGACTCTTCCAAAGACAAAGAAAGATGCTCTAAAGGAGAGATTTTCATTTTGTGGCCAACCTGACCGAACTTAGGAAAATGAAGGAAAAACAATCCTAATTTAGTTTGAACGTAACATAGACCATGTGGGATGGTTTTCAGGACAGGTATTTAGCTAAACCTTGAACTAAAACAAAAGTAATGGGGATAGTCACTGGAAAGCATCCTTAGAGAAGAAACAGACCAAACATATTGAATCAGTCCAATCACAGTTTGCTTCTGCCTCTACTGATGTTGCTGTTTAGGTTCACATGTAAAGTAGATCAATTTAGATCAACAACCCAAGCCTCCTGCAGAGGTTCAGGGGGATTTTATAAAAGCCTTAACCATTCATCAATTTAAATTGATGCAAAGGGCTGTCTAATATGGCTGAATATTGTACCTGAATTCAGTCTTACCAGCATTGGAAAGCTGAAACAGTTACAGCCCATCTGCTTCTTGCTCAACATTTTCAAGCTCCATAGTCCAATGTGGCTAATTATTTCAAGAATGTTCACATAATGATGAAAGTTAAATAAAACAAAAGATATAAATTACACAGACAGACCCATTTTGCCAAGCAACAAATTCTAAAACATAAATTTGCAATAGAAGAGACTGTCTACTTCCTCTCTATGTATCTGCAACCAGCAGACTTACTGTACCAGAACCGAAAATATTTTTTCATTGACCATTTAACAAATTAAGGGCAGTTGACTATTACAATAAAGTAAGCCAGTTCAGATCTAGCTGTCGTTAATGGCTCCTTTACACTGTACAATTCTGGGCTGTCCCAGATGAAAGTTGACAATTGTGGGAGAAGATTTATGAAATTTGTTCACATACAGTTACAAAATGTATCTGCAATCTTGGCACATATACAGCTGCATTGAAATAACAAATTTAACACTTGCCAGAAAGAGTTATTATGTGTAGTTAGTCACGTTTCTTCAATTTCCTTTCCCCATTGTATGATATAATTTCATGCCATGACTTGACCCTCAATTATCTTGCTGCAAAATGATGATGTGATATTTTCTCTCCTCCATTTCTTACTGTGTCCCCTTCTCATCTGCCACCTTCTTATCATGGCTGACATACAGTATAATGATAACAAGATATTGATCTTGTTGTGTGTGTAGATTCATTATTATTTACACGGTAACACAAGATCAATACATTACCATAGTTACATAATGGGTTTCCTAGGAGTTATTAATACCATTGATTGGTTATGGAGAGACACTTACTGCATGACAGAGCATTGCTCATGTGAACATATTTATTGCCTTAATTAATGTCCTCAATGCATTTATTACCCTAATTAATTACTTCATTAATAATACGACTGTTAGCTTTATTAATGACCCAATTAACAGACTTGGCTATTGTAATATTTAAAAAAAGAGTATATGATAGACAGTTCATATTTATCCCTACAGTAAGGTTATCCTTATAAAGCATGTGATTAGATGTTGGACAGTGACAGTCCCATGTGTTGGTTGAAGTGTGTTGACAGAAATATTTGCTTAAAGTGGCTTGATTTTTGGCCATTTTAATGTAATTAGTTGTGTTAAATATATAATGTTGATTATGATAGGGTATTAGATGAATTTAAGTGCCTCTTCACCATCAACCGTGCTTGTTCAATGAAGACTGTACAATAAATATGTTACTGGATGTAATGAAGACCAGTTCCAAGTGCATACTTCTACCACATGTATTGAATATAATTTCCTGTTGTGACTTATTTGTTTCAACATAAATGTGTAGGTGAATATCAGAGCAATATACTAAGATGTAGTTGGACTTTGATTGATTTTATTTTCATGAAACTATTTTCAGAATCAGAAAGGGCTTTATTGCCAAGTACGTTTTTTACACATACAAGGAATTTGTCATGGTGTTGTTGGTGCATGTCACACATTCTCTAAATATAAGAAGGATTAAAATAATAAAAATATAAGTATAAACCTATACACACAGTATGTATTAATAAGGATACAAATAAAATGTAAAATAAAATAAGTTACACAGTAATAAAAAGGAACGCTACAGAAGAGTAGGTACAGTGGCATGTAGAGCCAAAGGTGGGGTGGTGAGAGAGTCAGGGTGGGTTCCGGGCCTTGTTGGTATAGCTAGTGGCGGAGGGGAAAAAAACTGTTCATGTGGCATGTAGTTTTGGTCCCGATGGACCTCAGCCTCCTGCCAGAGGGGAGTGACTCAAAGAGTTTGTGCCCGGGGTCGGAGGTATCTGCCACAATCTTTGCAGCACGCTTCAGAGTCCTGGTGGCGTACAGGTCATGGAGCGGCGACAGATTGCAGACAATTGCCTTCTCTGCAGACTGAATGACACGCTGCTGTCTGCCCTTGTCCTTGGCAGCAGCATACCAGATGGTGATGGAGGATGTGAGGATGGACTCAATGATGGCTGTGTAGAAGTGCAACATAATTGTCTTTGGCAGGTTGAATTTCTTCAGCTGCCGTAGGAAGTACATCCTCTGGTGTGCTTTCTTGATGAGGGAGCTGATGTTCAGCTCCCACTTGAGGTCATGGGAGATGATAGTTCCCAGGAAGCGGAAATACTCCACAGATTCAATTGTGGAGCCACAGAGGGTGATGGGGGGAGGTGAGGCTGGTTCTTCCTGAAGTCCACAACCATCTCCACTGTCTTTAGAGTGTGGAGATCTAGGTTGTTTTTATTGCACCAGGTCACCAGGTGGTCAGCCTTCCACCTGTAGGCGGACTCGTCACCATCACAGATGAGTCCGATGAGGGAGGTGTCGTCCAAAAACTTCAGAAGCTTGACAGACTGGTAACTGGAGGTGCAACTGTTGGTGTACTGTTGGTTTCTTAACCATTAAAACAATTCAGTGATTAATGATTCATTATGTATCTTTCTCATGTCTCCCTTCTCTCCCAAACAAAGAGGTCAGAAAGTCAGGTACAATACCATGTTGTGCAGGGCTGCTGTTAAAGCTGTATCGAAACAAATCAGCCTAGCTCAAGATAAGGTAGAGGGAACACTTTAGACTGAGGCATATAGGGCTGTGGTGTGTTAACAGTGTGTCATCACTGTTTAATGGGTAGACAGCTGTGGATTTTTTCTTGTAGGTCTAAAGATACAAAACCTTAGAAAATATTGATATCTGACCTTAAGGGCTTGCTGGTATCCTGTGCCTCTCCTTTCTTTTATTTCCGTGTTGTTATCTTTGTCAATAACAACGTGTCATGGAAGCTCATCCCTGTCTTCAAAAAATATCATATCCATACAACTAAAGTGCATTTGTAATTACATTTTAAGGAAATGTATTTTTTCACGGATTACATTTGTATTACACCCTTCTAAACCAAAAAGAGGAGGTTAGGGGGGATGGATGGGTCAAACAAACAGGACTGTTTTTGTCCCATGTTAAAACAGAAGTCATCATTGACTTGTTTATAATATGTACGTATATACATTAAGTAATAAACATACTTATAAAACAAACCATGATCTTTTTTTCTTAACCTAGCCAAGTACTTATTCAATTACCAAGATGGTCTTTGTTTTTAATCACTCAGTCATGTTTGTGATCCTGTCCAGTGAATGGATGTATATGATTTAATTACGTTTTCATTAAATGTACAAGTAATGTCAGTAGTTTTTTTTTCTTCTTTCTCAATTCACAACGTTAACCACGTGTTCAGCGGGGTCAACCATTTCACAATGTATACCAGTCGCTGGAAATTGAGAATGCAGCTGCGTTGTGTGGGTTGGTAATTTTGCTAGGCGACAGGGTTGGGAGGCTCTGCACTTGTAATGTTTAACAAGCTAATACTCTGACAAGACCTGTGTATGAGACAATTGACAAGAGCTGTAAGAAAAAAGCTCTCCGAGTGAGAGGTTGGGAAGTGGAGGGCACGATTCAAGAGATCATCTTGATAATACAAGCATTAAAAGCCATGTCCTGTCTGTCCTGGGCTTCACATCAAAGGAGTCTAATTGTCAAAGGCCTTCTCTGTTGCTTACCCCAATGCATATTGCTGATCTCTTCTTATGTAATATAATAACACCAAAGAAAAAATGTAATGGTCACATACTCAGTGCTGTTTAGGAGGCAATCTGGGTTTTACAATTTGAGTATTGATATTGAGTATTGTGGTAAATGAGATGAATATATAGTGTTTGGATATGTGGGTGACAAATTGCGAGTTAATATAAGATAAGGTCTACTTCTTCAAAACGTGTAGCCCATCTTTAACAACCAACACAATTCTGAAAGGGTCTTGACACACGAAGGAGATTGTTGGCCATCGGTTCAAGTTGGGCGATTGTTTGGTTGTGTGTGTGTCACTCTCCCTGTCTCTCTGTCTGTCCATCTGTTGGTCTTTCTCTCCGTGTGCCTGATCGCATGTCTCGCTGTAGACCAGCTGAGAAGTCAAGACAGCCAAAATCTCCATAAACCTGAGTGTTTTATTTTGAAATTTGTTTTATTTTGTAAATTATCCGGCTGCACTGTGGCCTTCCTGTATGTGATTTGCCTGGCTTAGCACATAAAGAAATAGAGGAGATGCTAAAATGATTGCTGCAGCACGCATCAGGTGCGGTGCTGTCCCGGGTACTGAAATCATTAGACAGACAGACAGAAAAACATGTCACGGCCTGCCTCCATTCATCCTGGTGCCTGGCCTGAGCTATATCTAATGTTTACCAGCACAGAAACTGACAGTTTGACCACATGAGGGCTAGAAACTCACCTGCAACTAAAACATTTGCAAAGATAACCTAACTGACAGGCAGCAGAAGTTAACTAAAATAGTTTTCATGTCGGCTCCCTGGGAAGAAATCAACAGAAGAAATCTTTGCTCACCCACCAAAAAATGTGCGTAGTCTGATTGCAAGTGCTTTTATACATACACATATAAAGGTATACCTGTTTGTCCACTCACTGACTTATCAGCCTTGAGGAAACACGTCATTAAATTCAGGTTGTCCACACTCAAAGTTCAGAGGGCTTAATATGGAATTGTATCAGAGAATGAATGAACTAATGCATTTGTCGGAGAGTCACTCACTAAGATTAGTTAGGCGCTTTCCATCTAAATGGATAGGACCCATGCCTTGCCCCAGGATAGTCTTTCATTGAGGTAAGATCCAGCAAATTTCAAATTTTTTGTTTTTTCTTTTCCACAAAATTGACAAAATTATCTATTATATAATTTTCATTGTCCTTGCCTGACCACTTGGTGCCGCCCTGGCTGCAACACCTGCCAAAACCCCCACTTTTTTATTCTATGTTGTGCTCCTGTGTTGTAATCTGTCCAGGTAATTTCCCTTATTCCAGAGCAATTCTCATTTCTATGAAGAGACTCTTCCCCAGTTATTTGTATTGATGAAGACACCTGACATGTACTTTAAATAGGCCTACATCAAGCTTTTTATGTGCGTGCACACGCAACCAGGGAAGTACCTAATGTTGTGCTGTACTCCCTTAGGCCACAGCAGGGAGAGCAGTATTTCTTTCTCCCCCTTGCTCACACTATCCCTCTCCCTCCCTCATTATTATTGACGATAAAACACTCCTCAGCAGGGTTGTTCACTGGTCACTGCAGCAGAGTAGTGGAGGGAAAAGAGGAACGGAGAGACACTGGTTTGTAAGGATCGAGAAAGAGAGCAAGATAGAGTGCTATTACAAGCTTAGTTGCTTTCAGTGTTTAACACACACACACACACACTCACACATACTGCCTCCCAGAGTGATAATAGTTCAATTACTCCATCACACTACTTTGCCTCTTCTTTCTTCTGCACTTTTCAATTCCCTCTGTCCCCTCCCTCAATTCGCTTCCTCCTGCACTTTGAATTTCCTTATGCCCTCCATTTTCTCACCTATTCGTCTTAAAAGCTCTGCCACTCATCTCTCCCGGTTGGTGCTTCTTTCCCTCTTCTCTCCCCTTCTAGTCTATCTACTTTTCTGGCTACATGCACTTCAGTTTTCCCAGGTTCCTCTCCACCATTCTTTTTTCCTCCAACACGTTCAGTTTTTTCCTCTTTCACAGTGTTTTATGTCCATATTCTTCCAGATGTTTGTGTTTATTTCCCTAACCTTTTAAATTTCCATTGTTATGCTTATCATTCCCCAAGCTTTTCTCCTCGACTGTTCACTTCTGTCCAATGGGCTTCATTCCCATTGTGCTCTGGAAAAAAGAACTGACTAAGGTTGTGCCTACTCAGTGCAAGTTGCACTTGAAAAGACCATCAGTTTTTTTTTTTTTTTTTTTCGATCGCTTAAGCACTAGTTTGAAAACAGGGACCGTTTTTTCAAAACACTACACACAATTAGCACAACCCGCACCCAATTAGCAGAACACCTCAGACCCTTTGCGAAATTAAACAGTCTTGCAAAAACTATACAGTAATTTATAAAAAACATATTTTGTTATCATATGAAACACACACGTTTTGCTTCAGTGGCGTAGGCAGAAAAAGTATTTTGGGTGGGCCAGTACAAAAGTTAGTGGGCCATTTTCAAAAAGACGTAGAAGTAGCAAAAAGGACAATCTAAAAAAAAGGCAACAATTTTACCTTCCAACATACTGCAATAGCAGTACTGTCTCGAACATGCTCAACCAACAAAACTCAGTAAAAAATGTTTGTACACAACAATATAGACAAAAACCTGTCGATTTTAACCTATTCAGGCTAAAATATATTTGCACCAGCAGAACCAGCATTGGCTCTGCACAACACGGTTATAAAATTAACCATTTTATTGCACAAAGTGGCAACTAATCATGAATCCAAACAGCAGAGAAGGCATCTAAATGACATACTGCATGACATAGAATAGCCTACATCAGACAAAAATCACACATGTAACATATCCTATCAATATGCTTCAGGACTATGGTCAGATCATGAGCAGCTAATGCGCTACCAGCAGTAAAACAAAAATAAAGAATGAAAACTTCCAGCCTAGCATGGTTTAAATTATGAAAGATATAATGAAAAGTGGCCAAGGCGCCAAATGTTAGACAGTGTATCGAGTCCACAGCAGTGACAGGATCAAAGAAAACTAAAAACTACGTCACTCACAGATAAGATATCTTCTTATTTACAGTTTTTGGCCTTTGCTTGAACAATATAGACACATGCTTAAACCAAAGTAACATAACTTGAAGTTGTTGTTACTATACCTTAAACAAAGTGTAACCATATCTTAAGCAAAAGCGCTGCTTTGCACTTTAGCTGCAATTCTGTAACACACTTGGTCCTGCATACTACACTCTATTTCATACATAAGACACTTAGTTCAAAAATGAAATCTCAGGGTACCATTGGGAAAACACATTTATTCAAAATACAACACACATTGGTTAATTGAAAAGACGTTGACACACACCTGAAAACACTTAATTACAAAACTGAATACCAATCAGCCACCTACAAAAAGGCCTCCGTTAAGCCATTTTGAGAACTTTGCAAGCATGGAGGGACACAGAGAGAGAGAGAGAGGGGAGGATGTGGTCAAAGAGGCCACGCAAGGACCATTATTTTGGATGACATTAGAGCAACTTTGGTGGACCATGTCATAAACCATGGCCTGACTATGAGGGAAGCTGGGTAGAGAGTCCATCCTAATCTAAGCTGTTTCACAGTGTCACCCATAATAAGGACATTCCGACTGGAAAACAGGTATGTCTTCAACTCTCTACTCTACTCAGACTGTATCTAGAGTATTTACAGTACTGTACCATATCACGTTACTGTATCACATGTATTGTATTCCAGGGTGGCTAATGCTCCTTTTCCAGTCCAGTAACAGATGAATATGTACCACTGGATTAGTACCACATAGATACATTCAGTAAGCTACACAGGTACCTGTGTGGTGGGGTGGGTCGGTTCTGTATTTGTAGTAGTGTAGGTGTGTGCTTTGAGTAAAGCCATCCACAATATGTATTTTTTGTTACAGAGAATCTTGGACATGAATGGAGCTGCCCAGCCGCATGAATGCATTTACATTGACGAGGCTAGATTCAACCTTAGCAAAAACAGACTACAGGGACGTAATATAATTGGCCAAAGGGCAATTGTGCACGTCCCGGGGCAGCGCGGGGGAAATATCACATTGTGTGCTGCCATGAGTCTTCGAGGGCTACTGCACCATCATGCCAAACTGGGTCCCTATAATGTGCAACACATAATCACATTTCTAGATGCACTTCATGATGCAGTTGTACAGGATGGACCAGAGCAGCCCAGGTTTGTCGTTGTCTGGGATAATGTTAGTTTCCATCAGGCTGCTCTGGTCCAGAACTGGTTCACCAACCATGATCAATTTGAAGTTGTGTACTTGCCCCCTTACTTGCCATTTCTAAATCCTATGGAGGATTTTTTTGCCACTTGGAGATGGCGCGTATATGACCGCCAACCCCATGCCTGTATGCCTCTTCTGCAGGCAATGGAACAGGCCTGTGGAGACATTGAGGTGAGGCCAATCCAGGAATGGATTCGGCACACAAGGGGATATTTTCCCCGATGCTTAGCGAGAGAAGACATTGCTTGTGATGTTGATGAGATCCTGTGGCCAGACCCCAACAGACGGCGGGATCCATAAGCCCACTTGTGCACAATTGTGTTTTTCTGTGTTTACAGTAGTGTATTGTTTTTATTTTTTATTTAACAGAATTTACTGTACTGTAAAATGGGGGAGGGGCGAAGTTGGAAACCAGAATCAGCTTTAAATACAGTCCTAATCTAGTCCTCACTAACACGTTTCAAATAATTTCACTGGAGTTACCGTTATTATTTTTCGCTTCATCAATACCGAATTCAATCAAATTGGATACTATGTTGTATGCATGTAATGCACCACTACAAGACGACTCGACAGATTCGGCCGCATTCTGCATTCATTTGCGGCAAATAATTGCAGCTTGATGGTGGTAACGTTAGCATGGACGGCGACATGATTGAAAATGAAGAAAACAGAGATCCCAGAGATTAGGCAGACAAGCAGCAAGACATTCCCAATCATCCTTGGCTTTATCTGAGAGAGATGTTTGAGATAAGCTAGTAGACGTATGACTCCTGGCCAATGTGCTGCGTAACTCTAAAAGTATGGGGGACTTCTTAATTAATCTATGTTTAGTAGGCTAATTCATATTGTATCCTTTATTTTCTTTCTATATTTGAGCACACACATACATGTACATTCCTTTAAATGTTAAGGGGACATTTAAAAAAGAGAAACTGGATCTGTAATTTCTCACAGAATCACAATTGAATCGATATCTTGCTTCTCAGTCAGAATCTTATTAAGCTGGAGTCCCAGTCTCTGTCACAATAATCATATATGTGATGTTTGGCAGACATCCATTTAAAATGTAGACAATGGCATATAAAGAGCCTGGTTTTTATGTCGAATGAAGTTTCTCATCTTGCACTAGTAATGTGTGTGGTCCAGGTAGCTTTGCATAAAAAGTGGTTGTCATTCGCAAGGCTACTTTTACTTTTATACTTTAAATACATTTCAAAGCCTGTACTTTGTTACTTTTACTTAAGTAAAGAAGTTAAATCAGTACTTCTACTTTTACGAGAGTATTTTTTAACACAAGTATCTGTACTTCTACTTAAGTACGGGAAGTGAGTACTTTTGCCATCTCTGACGCAACGGGCAAAAACTGTAATGTGGGCAAAACACAAACGCGTTTCAGCTAGAAAGAATCATCAGTGTTCATCATTTCTTACTAAATAGGAAGGTTACTAGGTTACTTAAATAATAACGCAAGAAGCATGAAACACATTTTACTTAATGTGTACTCCGCTGGGGAAATGGCTGCACATGCTGCAGAAAAGCTCATCCTTATTTACACTGGATTCCATCCAAGAAAACTGTCCATACCTATTCAAAGAGAAGCCATTTTTGTCGAGGTAACTTTTAACAGTACATTGCTTAACACATCCATGGTACACTGTCTAAAAAGCCAGCTAGCTAACGTTAGCTGCTGAAGGCAGCACGGAGAGTTTGTCTGTTGTTACCATAGCAACCACCTACATTCCAAGGCTTCCTAATTGTTTGATCCTTATTCTATGGTTTAAACAGTTTTGTTTTAATCAGAAGAGGAGACCCATTAAACACACACAACTAGTTATGTTAGTATTTCTTTTTTTACATACATTTGAATATTTTTCATAACAAAACAAAACGTATTGATCAAACTTGAGCTGGGCGGGTGTGTGAGTAAAGTGGGCGGGCCAGTGCCGCCCTGGCCCATTACTGGCTACGCGCCTGGTTTGCGTACCTGATGGCTGTGTTTCACTCAGTGAAAGTCAGTGCTTTGGAATTGCAAGAAAGTGACATCATGATACACTTCCGTGTCTAATGTATTAAAGTGTGTTTAGTGTTTTGCAAATCACTGTGTATTGTTTTGCAAAAAGTGTGAGGCTGACATTGTGTTTATAGTGGTGCACGTCTGGGCCAATGTTTTGCTCCTTGAGTGTAAGGTTTTGATAATTCTGTAATGCTTTTGATTTCAGTGTGTAAGCAATTGGCAGAAACTATAATGCCTTAGAGGTACATATGTGCTTCTTACTGCCTGGACATTGGTCCATAGTTTAGAGCATCATTAATGCCAGTACTAGCAGTAACTAACATTTTATTCACCAAAGTCACTGCTAGAATGGAGTAGGGTATTTCTTTCCCTTTTCTTTTTTTAAAGAATATTTATTTTGGCTTTTATTGCCTTTATTTAGAGGAAAGGAAACACAGGAAAGTTGGAGACAGACGGGGGAATGACATGCCGCAAAGGGCTGCAGGTCGGAAACGAACCTGCAACTGCTGTGATAAGGACTGAGCCTCCTCTGTACATGGGGTACACGCTCAACCAGGTGAGCTAACCAGGCACATTACATTTAATGAAAACTTGAGTAAATCATATACATCCAGTCACTGGTCAGTTAACAGGCTCACAAACATTAGATAAACAATTGCAAAGACCAACTTGGTAATTGAACCAGCCTGACACTATCTCAGGCCAGACAAACACAAGCCAGTGAGTAATGCTAACACAAAGGTATTGAAAAACAGGTCTGGGATGGATTTTATAATAGAGTTAGCTTAATAAGCCACATTCCTTTTGAGTCATGATTTCCTTGTTTTGTATGCATCAAAAACACAGCTTTGCATTAGCATTTGTGCCTTTATGTTGCTTTGTTTTTTGGTGACAGAATGGACTTTGACTTCAAGCAGTGACTAAATGTAATACTGGGCATAGATCCATGGGGTCAATTAAAAGACAATGATGTTGTTTCTGCAAAAGCTAATGAAAGGGATATTTCACAGTTGGAAAAAGCTTCAAATTGTGTCACTTATGCAGTAGAAATGTGAATTTGTTTTAGAAATTCATGGCTTCTAGGCAGAGAAAAGACAGAAAATGTGTTTTTGCCTCATGTGGATGAAAGACACCAAATCCCAGAATGCACTTGCTTCGCTGCTTTACCGTCTACTCCCAAGCCACGCCTACGGTTTGCAGACAGTGAAACAGTCAACTCAACTCAAGTGTGTTTTATTGTCATTTCAACCATATACACGAAACAGCGTTTCACCGTGGCTCAAGTGGTTACACAATTAAAATATATAAAAACAACATTATATAAAAACGACATACGAAACAGGTTACATTTAGTGCACACACATACTAGCATTAGCGCTTGGTGGGCTGTAAACAATGAGTATAAAAACAGCTGTAAATTTGCATGGAATGTAGAATGCTCAGCATTAACAGTCACAAACTAGTTAGTTGGATACAAGCATCCCATTTCTGCACTAGTCTTACCTGATGACAGAGCAGCCGTTCTGGTAGCTGGATGGTCCGGCACACTGTTGTTCAGCAATGACTCCACAACAACAAAAACACAGCAGTCTCTGAACTTGCGTTGGGAGTTTCGTTGAAGTTGGATGTAGTCCAGTTTGTTGTCTAATGAGTGGACACTTGTAAGCAGGATTGATGGAACAGGTGGCCGGCTAGCGTTGGCTTTCCACTGGCACTTGTTCAACATTCCCCGCCGATGATGTCCCTTTACCGGCCAGAAGCATCAAGCAACACCGCTGGTCTCCATACCAGGCGGGCAAAGCTCGCGTAGTGTGTCAAGTATTCCATCTGTAATAAAGTGTCCTGCATATTCTCCGATCTGTACCAATGTATCCCGGTGGTACACATGTGTGGTAGTTTGAATGCACATAATTGTTGTAAAAGTTTTCTGCTGAGAACATTCAAGATGGCTGACGCCCGTTTTCCTTCGGAAATCTTCGGAGAAAAACGACAGTCCAACCCCCTGTGTGCGGGTTGAAAACATGCAGAAGTAGCTCCTACTACTGGCTGTAGTCCATTGCCTCTGGGCAAAAAATCTTCCGATGACGCAAAAATCGTCGATTTACGTCATCTGAACATTTTTTTCCAGACCCACAATACAGAGATCTTCCGTGACAGGGGGACATGAGGGAGGGAAGCACGGTCATTAAAAAATACTACCGTGTTTCTACTGATACAAAGCTTAATGTTAAATCGGTGAAGTATCCCTTAAATTTATTACTAATAATTAGTATTAGGTGCTCTTTTGCAGAAGTAATTAAGTACGTATAGAATGCAAATATAGCATGATATTGTGGTGCCACAAAACACGCTATCAAAAACTTGCATGGTGGTATCTTTACTTTATTGTACTACAGTGTTGCTTGTCTACTTAATACTGCTGTGCATTTTGGAGTCTCTGCATCAAGTGAGGCAAACTCAGTTTAGCTCTAATGCAGTTGAGATAAACGCCAGCTTACTAGACTTTGGCTACTGTAATAGCAGCCCCTTGGCTCGTTAAAAGTATACCAGACAAAACGTATTCTTTATTTTCAGCACATGACCAAAATGACAGCTATAGCAGAGCTCTCAATAAAAAAGTAAGCTAAAAAAGTTTTTAGTGTCAGGATGTTTTGGACAACTCAGTCTACAACTTCTGCTCTGCTACAGTACAGCACCTGCCAACATAGAGTTCTCAAAACAAGGGAGATTTGGTAGCACCAGACATCTATCCCCCACCTATTCACCCACACACCCACACACAGACACACACACATAGTGCATATGTGCATAGTGCATAGTTTTAGCCCAACTAAAGGTAAAAAGGAATGAACAACACTTAAAACTATGAATGAGAAATATAAACGGAGAGGAAAAGTAAAGAGCTTATCTGCTTAACTTAATGGAGAATAGTAGTGATAGCCGAATGACGCTTCATAAAGCTTGCTGAACCATTTTCTTGATTTTCTGAGCCCACTAGATGAACTCCAGGTTTAAAGAAAAAAGCTCTAGGAATGGCGATCCACTACGTTTTGAACCCTTTATTAAACAGAGAGCGCCATCTAATGGGCTCATAAAATAAAGAAAATGGTTCACAAAGCTTCATGAAGCTTCATTTGGCCATCAATAGAGAATGGTGGCTCACTTAATTTAAAGGCCAACTTTCAGGAGAAAAGCATATCTTGGTAGTCCTGTACTTGACAGCTCATGGTCAGTTGACCTTATCAGGTAAACAGACTTATTTTGGTAGCCCATATAAAGTGCACAAACGTCATGAAAATGTACAAAGCTGTCTTTGCAGCCAATGTGTGCCCAGCTTGCATCAAGGAATTGTTCTTTGCTTACAGGATTTTTTGATTTTTGTCTGAGGGTGCCTGCATTGTCAGACTTTGAAACCCTTGTTGTAGATTCATGAATCTTTTATCACTTGCATTTTTTTAGGTGTCCCATTGCACATTCAGAATTCTGTCTCATCCCTCACCCTGTCAAGGCCTAGGGCGAAACAAGTCTCTTGTTTGTCTAAAAAGCTAATATCTTCCTCTAAAACTCCAGTTACAGGAAATGAAAGCAGTTGGACTGGCTATTATTGTGAGATGTCTCCACACAGCAGACCAATAAGAGAACGCTACGGTTAGCATAGAAAGACCAATGCAACAAGTCCGCATACTGTACCACAATAAATAAAAACCCATGTGAATGTTACAATAACAACTCAAGAAAGTGTTTTTTTAGATTTGACACCTATAGAGTAAAAGTTAACAGTTAATTGTCCCCATCTAACTTTCAGTGTAACAATAGCAATGAACAATGTGTGGGGACAAGTAGACAGTAGAACTTACACAGACTGACATCAATATAAACCCCATTTGTGTCTGAGGTGATTGATGTCTTATCTTGGACTCCTCAGAGGAAAAGTTTTCAAAAAACAATATCTAAAAGTGTTGTTAAAAATGTCAAAGCTTGAATCAAGGTTGGAATTTGAAGCTGTTTCTAACTAACGTTTCTAAAAACCTGCCCCCACACAAAACATTTACAGCTAAAAATACAACTTCTAAAAAAAAACGCCCATATGGCATTGATTCTGTGGTCACAAAGTGTTATGTCTCTGATGCATGTTTTTACTTTCTATGATTTCAGGATCAGACAGATGGAGTAAATTATATAAAGCCACACTACCTTCATGTTCCCTGGTAGAATGCACTTTTAAAGTTTGTATCAACTTGTTCAAGCCTTTTATCATGAAGCTAAATTTAGCCATGTAAGTAAACACAAGAATTTAACATTACATTCAATCTGTAAGTTGAAATATAAATTTGTTTGTATTTTCCACACATAATACTGGCCTGTCAGGGCAAGAAGTCTGTAGTTTACCCCCTGGAGTTCATGTTTGCATATAAACTAAGATGACATTGCAGAATGTTACTTTTGTATAACAATTTGTTATCAAGTTAATTAAGTGGCCTCCATTTTTGCATTATGAGACGTAGGACGTATAGAATACATTTTGGACATTTGCAACGGTGCACTTTAAGGGCCTAACTAGATTCATCATTTATACTGTTCACTGTTTTTGGTGCTGACAAGCCAAGCATACCAAGTATATTCATGATAAATATGTCCAGTGCTTTTAACCTGAAAAGCTACTATATAGCTGTGATGGCACATAAGAATAGTGAATAAATTGTGCTAAAAGGACAGATGTGACATACCCTCTCTTTAATTGTCCTTGGTTGTGACAGGTGTTTTAAATGTCCAATCATTATTCCAGCACCTGTTTTCATTCAGACACTGCTGACTGATTATTCAATCGTTCTTCACATTCACACAAAGGCTCAAGGTACAAGGTTCTTTATTGATCATGTCCACAACAATAACAGAAGTAGTCCTTGGCAATGAAAATCTCAGGCCTCAGGCACCTCCAACAATGCTCATTAAATAATACAGGTAGAAGAAAAGTCTGAATCGAAGTTAAGATACAAAGTTAAGATACAGGGTTTAAATATAGACAATAATATTGCATATTAAAAAGAAAAATCTAAAAAGGAAGGTAGTAATGTATAGCATAGCATTTACACAGTGGTGTAAACATATCTTAAGTAAAGTATATAAAGATAAAGTGACATTTAAAAATGTAAAGTGACATGTGATGAGCCCAGAGTTCAAAAGTGTGTATGGCCTGCGGAACAAAGCTGTCCCTGAGCCTAGTGGTGCGGGACCAGATGCTGCGGTACTGTCGGGAGAAAGAAGAACAGTTTGCTGAGGTGATTTGCGTCTTTGATCATTATTTTGGCTTTCCTCTTACGCCACTGGCTAAGGTCCCCCATGGATGGCTGCTCTGTGCCGATGATATGCTGAGCAGTTTTCACCACCCTCAGTAGAGGCTTATGGTTCTTCCATACCAGGCGGTGATGCAGCCAATCAGGAAACACTCAATAGTTTACCTGTGGAAGTTGCAGAGTATCCTGAAGTCCAAGTTAATCCTCCTCAGCCTGCGGAGGGTCTGGGTCTGGCTAGTCCACACAGCATACCAGGATGGGAGAGAAACGTGCTCTGGTTTATTGGCATTTTTCACAATAGTCATTGGTGGCGCCGCACGGAGCCCCGGTGCCGCTGCAAAATAGCCTCAGTAAGGAACTTGTTTTAGTGGAACATGTACATTCAAAAGTTGTTTTAGTCGTGCAAAAGAAAACTCAGATTTGACAGAGTCTCGATTTACCCTGCGGAGATCATAGTCCTCATGAATCAACCAGAGTTTAAAATTCCAACACAAAGAAAACATAAGGTAACGACATCCGGCCAAAAGGAAGGACCTATGGCAAAATTTCCGGTGGCAAGAGAGCAATCCCAGAAGTGGAAGGTCGTGGATATAGACTAGGTTCACACTGATGTGAACCCTGAGCAACGTGAATCTGCAGACTCTGTCCACCTTAGTCTCATTGATGACGATGGGGCCTTGTTCTTTTTTCTGTCGCTTCCTGTAGTCCATAATCAGCTCCTTTGTTTTGCTGACAATAGATGGAGGTTGTTGTCTTCGCACCAAGATTTCAGGGCTCTGACTTCCTCTCTGTTGGCCGTCTCGTTCACTGGTACTGATCAGTTAATGCGTCCTGGCCAGCCCGGTCTCATGGCAGTTCGTGATATGGTCACGTTATTGAATCTATTGAATCGTGGACAGGACACGATAATGTTGTGTGGTGATTAAGAATTTTAAAGCAATGTATTTCAATGGGAAGCATATTTTGTGATCACAGAATCAAGTAGTATTGATAAGGAAAAAGTCCGCGCAGGGAGGTTGGTCGCGGTGGTGGATGGATCAAACAACACAGGACTTTCACCCTGTACACGTTAAACATTTGTGACGTGTACACGAAATAAACGTCAAAATCGTGACCTGTACACAAATCAATAAATCAAAATAACATGACTATTTCACAACCTGGCGTGGTTGTCCTGGCATGATCAGATGACAAAAGTTCCACTGAGAAGGGAAGGGATAAGGAAAGGGATAAGATGCTATTGTGGTAAAGGACCCTCATTTTTTTCCTGCATTTAATGTAATCACAGTAATGACATTCATATGGAGACGCACTTTTCATTGACTTTCAGACTTCTGTCATGTGTTTTTAAACAGGAATATGGATAAAGAAGTAATCAAACCCCTGACCTTATAGGATTGTGTGGCACAGCACCACAGACGATTCAATCAATCATCGGATTATTTTTCTATAATAACAAATTACACAAACAGTCCCTCAACAATCTAAGAGCACTAACAGGACAAATGAAAATAGCTTGGCTTTTAAAGGCAATGCAGACCGAAAATCAAAGAGGGCTCAGTAGCAGTAATTCCCCTAGACAAAGCCATGGGATAACATTCTAATGCATACTAATATATTACTGGCCATTTTGCCATCTTATCTCAGATATATTGCTTTGAACCTGGAATTCACTTGAGAGATAAGCATCAAATAGTCAAGTATGCTTCATGTTTCTTAATGCAGATGAACAAGTTCAAGAGAGGGAGGAAAGGAAAGGACCAAGTGGATGGAAGGCAAGGAATTACAAAAATAAGACAGTTTCAGCAGACCACATGCATAGACAGTGGCGGTAAGAAAAGAAACTTGAGGAAATCCAGTCTTTTGTGTTACCTCTTTCTGCTGGCTTTTAATTCAGCCCCACTCTATTGTTTTCATTTAAGTAACTGTAAAAGTAATAGTAAAGTCGGATTTATACTCTCTTATGTATTATAATCTGTTCTTATATTATTCCAATTGCAGAGTTAAACACAGATAATGCATGTTTACCCATGGATGGTTGTAACATTAACAATTGTTATTCTATATACTTGCTATAAAGTGTATAGGGAATGTTTGCTATTTGAAAAAAAGCATAAAGAGATATATAAATAACATAAGAGCTATGCTAGGGGTGGAATTGAGAAAAGGCACAATCACAAAGCAGCTCAGGCAACTTTACAATGGCCGACACTCAATTAGTAAAGTGATGCAGCTGGGGAGGCATGCAGCAGGTCTGATGAGGGGACGAGCCACAGGTGTGCAGGGGACGCTGTGTCAGTAATCAAATCAATTTGAGTCCACTACACAGTGTTGGGAAAGGATTTTAACTAGGCATTACAATTTGGTGGCTATATTGTTGACCATGCAGTTAAAGTTACTATATGTAACTTTTAAATGTTTCTGAAACTGTGTAGTTTTTCATCTGATGTTATACGCCAGTAGCCAACATTAAATTACATCCCCCTTCCATTTAGTGCAGACGTTCCATTCCTTTTAGTTTGTGTTGGCCTTTCTGTTGTGTTTTCCCTTTGACAACTTAAAAAATGCTTTCGTCTGATTAAATCTGACTACATTACTATTTGGCTTGATAGGAAGAAAAATGTGTTTGTGTAACTGCTAATTTCAACTGGTTGCGGAACGTCTGCGGATCCGTCGGCGGAGTCGTTAGGTTTCCATTAAAGTCATGTGTGTATTTCCACTGACTGCAGAATGGCTGCGTTCCGACTCCGGCACAGCTCCGGCAGTCCGCAGCCCTCCGGAGCAGATACGCAGAGTTTCTATTTTTGCTGGATGCCGGAGAGCTCCGCAGCAATTCAGCACACGGCAGATAGTGTGGGACGGGAAGTCGAGCACAGAAACAAAATAAAACATCCGGTTAATTTTCAAAATAAATTCATCTTTCCCTGCACTACACCTTGAAAATACAGCACAGAGTTGCTTCCACTCTACTCCTCTGGATGGAAACTAACTGTTGTTGGTTTTGTGGTTCTATTTTACGTGAATTTGCGAGATGTTGTGGGTCCTCGTGACTACAGCTGTCAGTCACGGCCGCTGCCATGTCGCAACAAATCCGGACCTGGTGGGTATTGACGGACGGCGGAGCACGGAGCCGACACGCAGCGGAGCCGGTCCACAGACGTTCTGCATTCGGTGGATATCCCCAGTGAGGCTTTTAAATAAGAACAAGTTGGACAACACTGTATAAACCTAAACTACAATGAGCTACTGTTAACTCTTTTGTCATCTGGGATTGCAGATACAGTATATAAATTACAATTGACAGTATATCTTACTATCATTAATTTTCAGCAATTTTAACGTTTTGAAATGGAACTACTTGGTTGGCTTTAGGCAACAAAATTACTTGGATAGATTTAGGAAAATATCATGGTTTGTGTACTGCCCTTCAGGCATTTAAGTTAATTTGTATGCATTTAATTTGGTATACTTTCAGTTTCATGCAGACTCTTATTTTGACATTTGTTTACTGAGCTAAAAGAGGAAGTAGGAAACCACATTATAAGCATAGACAGTTAAAGAAATGGACCAACAGATCCCGTTGCTCTGGACAGATACCAGTGAAGTATATAAGAAGCACTTTTCCGGTGAGGGCTGAGTTTTACTGCACAGCTGCAAACTGAGCTTGCCGACATAGATGTGACGTGAGCAACCTGTCTGAAAGTTGTAAGTCTTCTGGTAGCTGTGCCAAGAGAAATCTCAGTCATTCCGAATCTTGCAGAGACTGAGAGCGTAGGTATATGTAATGAGATAACATAGGCACAGGCTAATTATTGCTAACTAAAATGCTAGTTAACATTAGTAATTAAACTTAAATAGCTGATGTAAGTCGAAACTGCCAGTGAGCTTCTCCTGTACTGTACGGTAATTTGTCTACTATGCGACAGAAATTCACGTGGTTATGACACCCTATTTTTACAAAAACGTCTGCTACGGAACCATAACGAGAGGTACTAGGTAATGGAGCCTTTTATACATTGTTGTGTTTCTTAAGAAATAAACAATGCACAAATAGAGTCTTTAAACGCTTCAGATGTAGTTATTCGCTGTCAAATTGCCGTCAAATTGAATGGCAGTCAATGGAATGCTAACGGCGGGTAAGTGCTAGATAGCATCAAATTTACACCATAGAAGGTACGCTTAGTAGAAGCTGGCTTATTGGTTAGAATTCATCACATTAGAGACGCATTAGAAACGGCAAACTGGTTAAAAAATGCAGACGGTCATTGCGCCAGGGAATATGCATCCTGCCCGTTGACTCCCCGGCAGAAGCATCGGTTGTATGTACTTAATCTTTGTTCTGACTAAGTTAACTTTTAAGCATATTGATTTCATGCTGTAAAAGTATTGTTCATGAAAACTAGGTGGCTTGGCTAATTACAGTTTTTTGCTGTTTGTTTCCTAGTTTCACTCTCTCGTCTCTCATCACTCATCTCATATGTATGGATTAAGCACAATGTGAAGAAAATAAATCTGCATACAAAGAATTCAGGATTTCTTCATGTTCATGAATAGAGAGAGTTTAGCTCACGGTTTAGTTGGAGTTGCTACACCTCATTGAGAACAGTACAGTTGGGGTTAAAATAAGTATTTCTTACGTAACTTTATTTATGTATGTTAAGTTAAAATTGGTCAATGTTGACTTTTGGTGCTTGTTTGACCCTTCCAGCCATTCTCTCCTTTCTATGCGAACTTTGTCGCTCTTTATACTACCGGCCCTGACTTCTTGCTTTACTCCCGTCACAAATAATACAGCCGCTAGAGGTCACCGCCTAACAATAAAAGCTGCTTGCACAGACAACCAGTCTTAAAAAACCAACTCAATTAAACTGGCTATTGATAGATTGTAATGAAGTTGTCAAATGCTGGATGCATGCTGGAGTTATATGTTACTTCACAGAGGTTCTTTACTTACGTGACCACTTTTTGTTTAATTTAAACTGTACTCAAAAGGGAAACAATTCATCAGCATTATGAGCTACCATGTGAAGATAAGTAATAAACACCACCAAATTTAATCCACTTCAAATATAGACTGTAACACCAGAGCAGGTGTATAAAGTTAAATGGAGTTGAATCATAAAGAAGAGCTGTGTACTGTACGACAAAAAATGGCATAGCTTGCAAATGTGTAAACCCATCAAATATAAATCATTATTATTACTTTACATTAAAGTATTATACTGCAGTCTCAATATAAAGCCAATGAATCAAATCTCTGCGCTGCTGTAGACGAGCGTACACGCACACACACAAATGCTCACAGCAGTGATTCAACACCTGCTGCTGTCCCCCTCTGCCAGCGGTCGACTGTGTTTATATATTGATTAATATGGCTCCTACTGTAATATACTCCAGGGCATAACACAGCAGGCTGCTCTTTGGTCAAATTCTGCTGTGCTATGTGCATGTGTGTCTGTGTTTTTATATTTACACTGATTAATAGGTCTGCTGCTGTAATACACCCTAGGCACACACAGAACACTTATCATCAATGAAAACACTGCCCATTTTGTGTGTGTGTGTGCCTGTGTGTGTGCGCCTGTGTGTTTGTATTTATGTGTGTACTTATGCTGAACACTTTAGGGGTCAAAGTGGCCATGTACTCATTAACCAAACACAATGTTGAGTCTATTGCTGTGGCAACAGTATCACAAGGGTTGCTGCAGGTCTTCAACACAATTACGAGTTGGGAGGATTGAAAGAAACAGCTACTTGGGTCCATATTTTACAGCCACAATGAAATGGAGGCAGATGATTATATGTATTACTTCAAATCCGTCTGTCACACACAGACGGGGGCGCTACAATATTTGATGACATTTCAATTGCGGCTAGCGCAGAAAGTGGAAGACAACAAACATCAGATATCATATTGTGTAAACTTCCCATTTGCTTCCTTTACACATTTTCCACATTCTGCCAAGATATGCAATCCTCTCTTCTCAGATCTCTCTGTCAAACACAGTTTCACATTAGATAAGTCACAAAATAATTGTATTATTATATAAATAACTGTAAATAAATAAATGTAATAATTATATTATAACATTGTGAAGCTGTGTGGCATTCCTGTGGCAAATCAAAATATTCATCAATGTGGTTAACTTTAACCCAATTGAAAGCAAAATAAATTGTAGCAAAATGTCCTTTACCATTAAGACTAAGTTTGTTGAATGAAATCTCCATAGGACATAAATACAACATCTTTATACAGAGCTCCAATAGTGTGTATCCTGTGAAAATGCCTGAACTCTCCTTGTCTTAGCAGGTTGACAAGTTTTTTTTTTCCCGCCTACAACATTTGTTTACTTGTTATTGATGTGTCTCAAAGGCGACTACATCATTTGATACTATTACCTTATTTGGCATAATGCAACAGACCCACACATAATTTGGTAACTATTCAAAATATGAAATCATGTTTAAATGCTACGTTTGCTAATCATAAGTCACTATGCAGTAACCCACAATGAAGAAAATTCACACCAAAGCTCATCCCTTTAATGTGTATGTCTGTATTTCTCTCCCACATATTCTTTCCTTCTACATACATACAATGATTAAACTGAGTCAGAGCATTTCCTCCAAACATAATTCAGTCATCTGAATGTTTAATTGGTTTGACTGTCCTTCATTCCCGTATGATATGGATTCCCCAAGCCCTGCTGTACTGCAGCTGAACCTTGCTTTTCTGTTCTATGTGGGCAGGCTGTATTAATTGTTGAGACGGATGACTCAGACAAAGGAGACAGACGATGTGTGAAGGAGAGAGGGAGGGAAAAAAAAAGAGAGAGAGAGAGAGATGGCAGAGGGAGAGAGCTGACAGAGAGGGCACTCAATACTGTTTGGTCAGCAGTTTGTTCAGAATGATTTGTTTTTCAGCCAAGTGGTTCAGCTGATAATTGTCAGACATCCAGGTGGAAGCAGATGGTGTGAATCAGCCAGCATGGAAAAATGTCGCAATGTGACACAGACACCGGACATGGCACAGGCATCTATTCACTCCTTTTAGTCAAAGTTTTAAAATATGTTGCTTATTAGTTTAGACGTTTTCTGCAATTCATGTCCTTATCTTCAACAAGATGTCCTCTATTTCCAAAAAGCAATCACATCTCCAAAATGTCAACTCATCTAAGCTATTATAACACCCTCCATTCAGGTGTCAAAGACTTAATTACATTTAAAATGAACGGTGCGGAGACAATATGACTTGCATGTAAAAAAAGACCCATGTACTGATGTTAATTACTTTTTTTTATATCACAGTCCAGAAGACTTATCACTAGAGATGCACCGATTACAATTTTCTAGGCTGATTCCGATTTTTCATTGAGTTTGACCTGCCGATACCGATTTTAGCCGATTTAATTTTTTTCTAACCACTTTACAGCACGCACAAATATTTATTTTCTATCTTTTCTTTAAAAGAACATTTTGCATATAGAACATTTTTTGAACAGATAATCGATCGCTATAAAATAGAACTATATAAACTACCCCTGGTGTGGGAAATTCACACACATCTAAAGTGCAATGTTATGGAAGAACCATTTCCTTCTTTTCACATCTAAAATCCAACAAAAAAAATTTGATATATTTAGCAAACTAAACTTCTGTGATTGTTCGAGTGCATGTCGGAGAATAGCGCAGACACGGGCTCCACACCGCGAGCAGGCACACGCGCCACCCGGTGGAAAAGGTAGAGAAAGGAACAAAAGAGACTCGCTGTCGCCGTGGATAACTAGCCAGTGGAGATCACGTGTGTGCCTCCTTGAGAACTCTAAGTCGTATAACTTATGTTGTCAGTTCGTTGTTAGCTGGTGATTTCCTTGTTTGTGTTCTTCACCTGCTAGCTAAGTTGCACGTGGCTGTTGATTAGATATAATGGCGATTGTTGAACGCCCTGGCTCACGTTTGTATTTTATGTGGATTATTTACATGCTACAGTAGTTACACTGCACTAAGATAATGTAATTAATAGTGGGTTTATTGTTATTATTTGCTAGCCTATATATAATTCCTATGCATTGTGTATGGTAGCCTTTACAATGTAATTTATTTACAGCATTTGACCGACATAAAATAGGCATATGTCAGACTGACCGTCCGGTCGCCGGTCATGGCCGATTACGTGAAAATTGGCCAATTCCGGTCACCAGCCGGTCAATCGGTGCATCTCTACTTATTACCCTGTTAGCCAGTGCAGTTATCTCCTAACCCTGACTCCAACAGAACTGATTTGAATTGGTCAAATCGATTTTGGAAACAATGTAATTGGCCAACCCAGAGCCTACACTCACCGAGGGGCCCAATTAAGCAGCCTATAAGATCGCAGCCTACTTTTTTGAAACCTTTAATTTAATTTTACAGTTTTTGTAATGATTTAAAACACTCATTACTGTTATCTGTTAGGCTGAAAAATAAATAAAAATAAAAGAAATGCTGTACCTCTGTATTCAGATATGATTCAGATAGGCCTATTACTTATTACATTTAGCTTTTTACGGTTTACTGCTTTTTTACTGTTAACATATTTATTATTATATCTTGCTGTCTTTTTCACAGATGCCTTTATTGAATGATCTCCTTTGCTAATGTAATGCTGCAATTGCACCGCTGTGGGACTAATAAAGGATACATTTTTTTCAGGGATAGTTGGTTCCACTGTGCTACGGTGTACAAAGGCTAAGCTACTGCAAAAATGGAATAAAAACAAAAAGCTGGTGCACAAGACACTTAAAGCGCCCATATTATGCTCATTTTCAGGTTCATAACTGTATTTTAAGGTTGTACCAGAATAGGTTTACATGGTTTAATTTTCAAAAAACACCATATTTTTCACTGCTGCAGACCCTCTTTTCACCTGGTTTCTGTTTTAGCTACAGAGTGAGACCTCTTTTCATCTTCTTCTGTACTATCTTTGATTGCACTCGCACATGCTCAGTAGCTCAGATGTAGAGCATGTCAGCTAGAGACAGTAAAAGAAAGCCTGTTTCTCCAACTTTGGTCAGTTACAAGGCAGGATTAGCTGGGAGACTTCTAAATGAGGGCGCACATGTAAGTAGTTATTTTGTAGATTATGGTGAACTTGTGTATGTTGTAGCAGTGCTTTGCTATTGAGAACGACGTAGCATGCTAGCATTAGCATGCTAACGCTACGAGCTAACGGTTGTGGTTAGCCAGCTCATTTCGGACTGCGACGTCACAGTCCGAGCCGATTTTGAACAGCTCACCAGGAGACTGAAAGCAGGACACATTCAGAAACCATATCTCACTCAAAACTGCATGGATGGATTTTTTTCAAAGTTTGTATGTGTGTGGAAGCACCAGAGACACAAAAGAACACCCCAGATCACAGAAAAAGTAATTTTTTCATAATATGGGCACTTTAAGGCTGAAGAGCTTGTTTTGCAAATCTTGTCGTTTGAGTTATTGGCAGGTTTGTCAGTATGAAACAGAGTGGGATGGACATGTGGACTTGTATTTAGTTTGTTGTTTGGAGTGAATAATTTATTATCTCAGTGTTGAACCAGACATCTTTGAGAAACAGAGCTGGGGAAGTGTGCGTGTGCGTTTCTCTGTGTTTGTGAGAAGAGAGAAGCTAGTTTAGTTTTGTGGCTGCAAAACTGTTGCGCTAATCTTAGTTCAAAGGATTAGCCGGCAATATTACTGATTTTACCGCAGAGTAAAATCTATATGATGTTGCTGATGTTTGGCAAATTCTTGTGTGGATAGTTGCCTCACATGGCCTCTAGTTTCACTGTGGTTAAATAGAAAAGACCAGTGACAGCCGGAATGGGTGTGGTGATCCTGATTTACTGTAGGTGTTTTATGAATAATTATCTGGTTCTGCAGCACAACCTGTGACTGGTGGATAAATCTATTCCCCATTACCTGGAAAGACTTTGAACAGGATGCACAGACTGACAGTCATTATACCGTTATACAGATTTCATCAGAGAAAAATATAAGTTAATATTTTTTGTCTATATCAGTATAACATTATAATCACCGTGACTGTGTATATATATATATATATATATATATATAAAAAATAATGCTACCAAAGTAGAGCTGAAAGGAGAGCCACTTATTGGACTTAAATCCATAATCAGTACACAACTCTAAATGAACGCTGCTCTGTGTCTACTGGATGTGTACATATACCTGTTTGCTAACAATTTCACCATACCTTAACAACTTGGCGATATGTTAATGTGGTTTTAGAGCTTGTTAGGCTGCCCCAACATTTCCAGTAAAATCAATTCTAATCATGACCACATGACCACACCATAATAATGCATCACACATTGTATGCATGACCCAATGACCTGTGTGAGAGAGAGAGAGAAAACGAAACCCACACACTGAAATATGTTTAATTCGTTATATGGAGCAGTTTATAAGAAAAGTGCATGTAAGCACTGGTTCTGACAAGACTAGCTAGACTGTCTATTGCACAACCAAAACAACCTTTGAACGTTTACATGTTCCAACAAAACAAGGCTATTTTGCAGCGGCACTGTGGCTCTGTTGGGTGCTTAGTGCCGCCCATGATGATTGTGATTGGTTTAAAGAAATGCCAATAAACCAGAGCACGTTTTTCTCCCATCCGGGAAATGCTAGCCAGACCGTCCTTTGCAGCACTGTGGAGGAAGGTCTGGCAAAGCAAGACTAGACCTTAAATGAAATGATAACCCAAAGGGATTCTTCAAAAAGATTTTGAGTCCTGTCAGAGATCTGTAGTGAAGCATTCTGACCCTTTCTGACCTCTCATCACTAAAGTCTTTCTCCTTCACTCTCTCGCCCTCTCATCCCTCCATCAGTTTTTTTTCTATAAAGCCAGACATGCGGTAAAGATGGTTGTCAAAATAATTCCAGAAAATTTCTGAAACCCAAAGCTTCTTTTCTAGTCTTATCAGATCAACTCTTTCCCTCTGTCTCAGTTAAGTTAAGGATAAAAAGACTTCAAATAGTTGTTCATTATGGTCAGTCGGTTGACTTCCTGCCTGTCTCTTCATGCTTCTATCAATCAAGTTGGGTTTAAACAGATAGCTTCAGTTTACTCAACCGTTGGTGTGTGCTGAAGCCTGCCTTCTCTTTTAGATACAGGAAAAAGAAAATGAGGAGCAATACACATTTTCCCCTGATGATGGCGCTAGATTGCACGTTAGGGGATCAACAATTGCTATCACAATCAAATCACACATTTCTCTACCATGCATACTATGCATCTAATAGTTGTTGAGACAATTCACACAAAAAAATAAAATAAAAGGCAACATAATGGTGGTACTGGCAGAAAAGTCGAGGGATCATCGTAGTAATAAGGATTCATCCTCTGTGGACCAAGAATGTCAACACAAAATAATTGGCAATCCATCCAGTAATTTATTGGAAACAATATGCAAACAACATAGAGTAACAAACAAAACAACTAAACAACTTGTAATAAGAATTTTAGAATGTATTAAAAACTTAAGATGTTATCAAAACACATTGCAGTAATTGGGAACACGTTATTCATGCACACTGTTATGAAATGGTACACAATCTAAATTCTCTCTTTTTCCAAGAAAATTCAAAGAAAAGATGTGATGAGTGTCAAGATTTTCAAACACTGTGCTAGTTAAAGTTGATGCCAGCATACAGTTTTTTGATAACTCTTTGACCATTGTGCGAGTGATCAAATATTTAGTGTTGGAAATCTTCCGATTTATAGAGTTATCAAAAGACTTGTCATTCTTGGTATGCTTTCCAAACTTGTAATCACCGGCAACGTTTAGCTGTAAAGTTGCTGTTGATAACTTTTTGCAAAGATTTGAACGTTTCAGGTCCATGAATCAGTGCTTTTCGTCCATACAAGATATATTGTGTACTGTAGTGCTGCCTTCTTTAAAATAACTCTGTTGTTAATGTGACTCTAAACAAGCTAAACACTGGCATAATATGTGGTGATACATCAATTTATGGTGTAACACATGCATGCTCAAGTATTTCTGGTAGAAAGAGTACCTCCTGTTTGTGAATACACTGTTTTCAAAGATGACACTTTTCTGACAAACTTGGTAATTCAGACTGTCTTCGAAATGAATTAAAATTGCAAACTGCTAGCCAAAGTGAGTCTTAAGGTCATGTTGGCTTCTTGTGTTTTAGGAGTCACTCCCAGTGATTCCCATGGCTCATGCAGTGTGATCCTTTGTTGTATCAATTATGCCCAAAGTCGCTCAAGGAGAGACTTTGATATATGGCATATTACGTAGTGACTCCCTAGTTGGTACTGTGCAGCTCCTGATGCTTTGTGTGTGCGTGTGTGTGTGTTTCAAAACCAAAACACAGAGGGAAAGTGTGTGCCACCTGGTTTATCATTTGCAGCCCACACACATACAAAATGAAATCTGACATTAGGGATATATATCAGAAGTGAAGGTTTTCATATAACACAGAGAGATATTGGTATTACAGACCAAATAAAGCAGCTGTGCACACTGGTAGAGATGTTTCTGTGTGTGTCCATGAAGGGGATGATATATGTCTCCTGTGCAAAAGGTTAAAATACAACATGTGAATCTTAAGTCAGGGGCAAAGGTTTGTTGAGTTACTGTCTGGTACAGAGCAGCAATTTGCACCAAAGAAAATAGATGCCACTTTTGTAGTACTTAGTGTTTGCAGAACTCAGATGTTCAGCAGTTACATCGGTCCTGCAAATTATGGTGAAAGTGCTGTGGGAACGTTTCTGAGATGATTAAGCGTTGGCGCTGCAGAGTTTGTTGAAAACGGGGGCTGAAAATAGTGTAGGGTGTATCTTTAACGAGTAGTTAATGTTTAATGGCGCTGTGAATGAGGGCCTCAAATATTTCTATTTGGAGATGAAGGTTGTTACACAGAACTCTAAACCCTGTAACACAATATGCATTTTGCAGTGATGGATAAGTGTTTGAATGCACATTTCCCATTATGTAACATTTGTATTGTCATTTTAACAGAATATATGGCATATTAAAAGGAATGGACAGCTACTACTCTCGCATTGCCAGACCTTCATCCACAGCCTCGGGAAGGAACTTGTTTTGGTGGAACATGTGTACGTTCAAAGGTTGTTTTTGTCGTGGAACAGAAAACTCAGATTGGACAGATAGTCTAGCTAGCTGTCTGGATTTACCCTGCAGAGATCTGAGGAGCAGTTAACCATAGTCCTCAGAAATCGACCGGAGTTTAAAATGCCAACCCAAAGAACGAGGAAGGTGATGGCCATCCGGCCGAAAATAAGGGAAATCCGGCAGATCTTCTGGCGGCACTGGAGCAATCCCCTAAATGAATAGTCTTTGATATAGACTAGACAGCTACAATTAACATGGTAGGGGTCAAGAAGGGACACTGGAAGTTAATGATTGTCATTTTATTTTGATCTACTTTATATTATATATAAACATGTGCAACATATGTTTTTCATTCTCTTCTTTTTACTTTTTCTTTATGTTATGCCATTTTATGTTATTGTAATTGTACTTTGTACATATGTGTGAAGATGTATGTACAATAAAAACTTTATTGCTGCTTTTAAAAAACAGTAATATTGAGTCTATTTCCTTGAGGGAGAGTTATAGTTGAACACATACACAACATGTATGTCTGTTATTTTGCGGAATAGCAAAAATAGAGCTGTGAGGTCAAACAGAAATTTTAGATAAATATAATAGGCAAAATTCCACAATGTTCATGTGCTTCATCTAAAGTGCTTCTAAAGCATTCAATTGTGTTAATCATGAGAAATTATTTTTAAAATTGTCTAAAAGTGGGGTCCCTGGTTTTTTAATAAGAATCTTGGTTTATTGGTACTCATCCAATATCATCAGACAATGAAAGTGAGATGGGGGAATGTTACATCTGTCCCCTTCCAAGTGACCAATGGTGTCCGCCAGTGCGGAATTCTGTCTCCTTTTCTTTTTAATATGTACATGAATGATTTGTCTTTGATTTTAAATGCATGTGGTACAGGTTGTAGAGTTGGTGACTCACTAATTAATCACCTTATGTACGCAGATGATTTGGTCATTTTTAGCCAATATAGTGCTGGTCTCCAACAGCTTCTGAGAATATGAACACAGTATGGTGCTGATTTTGATATAAAATGCAATGCCAAAAAGAGTAAGATCATGATTATTAGAAGTAGAGAAGACAGACAGTCAACCTTCCCTGGCTTCTGTCTGTCTGGCACTGCACTTAGGGTGTGCAGTGAGATTACATATTTGGGTCATATTATTCCAAATGACCTGTCTGATGATAAGGATATCTATAGGCAGCGTCGGAAGCTGTATGCTCAAGCGAACATGCTGTGTCATAAGTTCAGCATGTGCTCTGTATCTGTGAAGATCTCACTCTTCAGAGCGTATTGTACACCTTGGTATACTGCCTACCTGTGGTGTCGTTATAAGCAAGGCAGCATTAGAAAACTCATAGTGGCTTATGACAGTATGAGGCTGCTGCTGAGACTCTAAGAAGCTCCACTGCAAGCCATATGTTTGTCAGTGTCGGGGTACCTACATGCTCTGCTGTTTTACATAACCTGATGTATAGATTTATTTGTAGGGTATCAGTCAGAAAATGACTTGATCACTGTTTTGGCTAACCCTGTACACAGTACTGTCAGATTTTTATCCACGCTGTGGAAACACTGCGAACATGTCTGTATGTCAGACACTGAACATTGTGGAAGGTTTTGTATTTTTGTATTTTATGTTATACTCTGTGTGATTTTTATTGTGATATGGATCCCCCTGGGTCTGAAATAAATTTTATATATATATATAAAATTTACTATATATATATATATATATATATATATATACATAAAAACTGAGCATGGAATGAGTTAATTGCTAATGAACATATCAATAGCCAGTTCTCAATTAACGCTGTGATCATGCAAATACAATCCACTTCACATAACGGCCAGGGTGAAAAACATAAAATCAAAAAGCTGATTCAGCTATGTAATAGATAAGTATTTTATTACCGATCTCTCTTTTGCTCTTTCTCTCCTTCAACAGTACTCTCCGCATAAATCCCCTTTATGCCCTTTTCTATTTCCACTGGAACCTATTCATGCCTCCGGCAGAAGATTGACAATTGCTCCTTGGGCATTTTCCTCTTTATTTTTTACCACAAATCAAAGTAGTGGGAAAGGCTAAACTGAAAGGTAACAATGTGACATTTGGGACTTAATAATAAGGGGCAATAAATTAATTTTTTTTTACTGTACATGCACAAGCTCTCACATTTGTGCTGTGAGTCTGTCTTAATCTATTCAAAAACACAGGGAAAGAATATTGGCCAAAGCATAAAAAACTAGATTAACAATAAGTGTGATTTATTTCATCCTTCGCTCTCTCTTTCATCTCTTTTCTACATTGCAAACATCAATACCATAATATCTTTCTACTGTAAATTGCATACTGTAATTACACAAGTAATTTCTATTAACAAACACATTTTGTAGGAAACATAGATTGCAGATTGCTTTTTTTTATCAAGCTAATGGAAAAAAAAAACAGCAGTTAACATATTAGACATATAGACAACGTATAATAATTCATTTTAATTTTATTTAGTTTTTCCTGTATTTGTGTTTTTACTATCCCTGAAGAATCCTGAAGCTGTTCCTGCCATCAGGGATCAACACACTAATGTATGTCATGAAATATGTAACAGACAGCATATCTCACGGTTAGCCTTAAGGCCTTTTTTAAGGTGCTATAGTTTTATGATGTCCATTATTTCAGTGCTATTAAAGGTCAAATGGGGCATAAAATCAAACAATGTTCCTGTGACGTTAAAACTGCACACACACGTATATTAAGTGACCTCAAATGTCTTTGTTATTGCTTTTGTGCATGTGCAGAGAGAGAGAGAGAGAGAGAGAGAGAGAGAGAGAGAGAGAGAGAGAGAGAGAGAGAGAGAGAGAGAGAGAGAGAGAGAGAGAGAGAGAGAGAGAGAGAGAGAGTGTGTGTATCATCTGTCTCATGGTTCAATGCAGGATCCAACATTCTTAGTCAGATCTAGGGATCATCCCTGGAGAGCTGGGAGGTGTGTGTGTGTGTGTGTGTGCATGTGTGCATGTGTTCTGACCCCAGTGAACCAGGGACAAACTAGTATGACAGAGAGCGAGGCTGAGAGGCAAATCAAATAAATAATCAAAAGGGAGAAAATTAAAACAGGAAAATACAGAAATAAAAAGTAAAGTGGGAAAGAAACAGCTGATAAATAATAGAATAGGGAGGGAAGAGGAAAAAACACAATTATGATACAGCCCTCTAGTGTGTTTCTGGGGCAGGAAGAGAGTGAAGCAGATGAGCACAGAAAGAAGATGACGAAGAAGTAGACAAAGACACATCGTCTCATTTCCCATGTTGAAAAAATATTTTTGTTTGCATAATGACTTGAGTTCTTCCGGTGCAAATATAGAGTGCATAGACTGTGTGTGTGTGTGTGTGTGTGTGTGTGTGTGTGTGTGTGTGTGTGCGCGTGTGTGGGAGAGTGTTTCTCCCCAGAGCACAAAGACAAAAGACATTCTTTCTCCTTCTCTGGCTCTCTCCACCTCCTCTTGCATGACCATTTTTTAATATTATTTTTATTGCTTTATTGAACATTATAGCTGAATATGATATGCACAGGGAGTAATAAAAGATAAGAAACAGGCCTGAGATAGAGAAAGAGGAAACAATGGGAAAAGAAGCAGTGAGGTGGTAACAATTTATTTTGCAATTGTTAAAATGTTGATGTTAAGCTGTTGCTGTCTTTCAGAGGGAAATGTTATTCTTCTCTGGCCCCCACAACAGTCAGGTTCAGCTACAGAAGAGCAGCCGATAGGGATTCAGTGGCTTGCAGGTCAGCATCTCTACAGCAGCAGTTCAAGTGTCTCTCCCTCTGACCGTGATGCTGTGCTATTAAAGACAGAGAAGTCAGAGAGCTCCCAACACACTCCACAGTCTCCAGCCTGGAGAAACTCTGTGAAGGGAGCTGGGTATTTTATTTGTGCAAGCAGCAGCTGAGGTGGGCATAGTACATTGTTCAAGTATTAAACTTAAAATGACATGCAAGTCATGACCTACAATGCTGACAGCTAAAAGGCAGTGGCGGATTTAGCATTTTGGGGGCCTAAGGCGAACACAGGCATGGGTCCCTCCCAATGTGTTGTTCTCCACCTTTTTCAATCCTTATTTAACGTTTTTTTCAAAAACCAAAACCAGATATAGTGTGCTGCCTTATGGGGCTTTTACAACACCACTGGATTACTCGCTGCCTGCAGTTGTTTCAATGAGGTGGGCCAAACGGTTTTGATCACGGCAGTAGGGGTATGTTTGCCACCCACATGAACACACAGATATTGCTCTACCGCCTGTAGTTCACTATGCTGAACTTCTGGCCGTAAGGTCAGGCTACTAGACTACTAGGCTACTACTAGAAATGCCGTGAGCGGTCATTTTGACCACCAGATTCCAAACTCTATAATCTCTCGTGATAAATACCTGATTGTGATAATAATGCATGTCGTGAGCTTAAGGTTCTATCTCCACTTTTGGCCGAAATTGAGTTTTTGACATAATCTGATCCCTTAGATGTTTATTAATGCCTGTGTGGTGTTTTGTAAATAGGATAGCTTTAGAAAAATGAAATAACACCAACATGTACATTTTAACAAGTTTTATTATACATTTGAGTAGTAGGCCTAATAGGCCATGTGTTTCGATTCATTCAACATAACTCATAACAGGCAAATAACACCTAAAAGTATCTTATTTGAACATTTATAACCTAACCTGGCACTGCCTCTGCTGCTCGGACCGTGCACCGCTGCCCTTTTTTCCTCTATAAACACACACAGGTGACATCTCTTCTTTTGACACAATTGGACACAGGTTTCTTTTGTCTTGTTCTGATTGCAGCTCCTCCTCACCTGCCACTGCCTGCGTTTTTGTGCGTGCTGCGGTGGTAGCTGCCACTGCTGACCCAGAACCTTCTGTAGGACATGTGCGTTTATTCCAGCCAGGTCGAGGAGGTTATAAAATACAGCCACTGGCCATCTTTGTGTACCGCCTTTCACAGAGTACGCCTTTGCCATCTGATCCAACACATCTACGCCATATTTGGTGTTATTATAATAAGTCACCAACTCAGGCCCATCTGTTATCCCCACACTTGTGTGCACTGAGCTCAGAAAGCTCAGCACACATTTTTTTCTCGGCTGTCCCTGGTAAATGGTCAGTGTCGCATTAGCACATTTCAGCACCGTTGTGCTGAACAACTCTGCCTGCTCTTTTACAGAGGGAGGCAACTCACGTTTGGCTTTGCCCAGGGTGCCAACCAGGCTGGCCTTTTTGGCCTGTAAGGCAGTGGCCAGTTTTAGGGAGGTGAAGAAATTATCAGTCGTAATGTTTCTTCCCTTCCCTAGAAATGGCTCCGCCAGTTTCAGCACCACTCTCTCTCCCACAAGCTGACCTCTTCTCCGCGTCTCCTCTTTACCTAGATATGGAGCCCCATTCAGCATATATTTGGACTGCCCATCCGCAGCCAGACATAATTTGATGCCGAATTCATCAGGCTTGTTCCCCATGTACTGAATAAATTTGCACCGGGCCTTGGTGGGGAACAGCTGCTCATCAGTTGTAATGTCAGCACCAGGCTTGTAACAAGCTATGCTGTTCTGCACAAACTTGTTCCAAGTTGCCGACACCAGGGCAAACATGTCATCCTGCAGATGAATGCGTCTGGTTTCTTTCTTTCTTTCTTTCTTTCTTTCTTTCTTTCTTTCTTTCTTTCTTATCGAATCACAGGAATTTCATGACCTCTCTAAATCTGTTGCTGGCCATTGTTTCTGTAAAAAAGGGGAGGCCCCATTTTTCCCTACCACAGACTGTCCAAATCAATGTGTTTTGCACTCTGTGTCCCGGGGACATACAGCAGGGGGCTATAAATGCTTTTAGTTCAGCCACTGTCAGGTCCCAGGAGCTGTCACCACCGTGCCGATGGGCCTCAGCCATTATCAAATAGACACACGAAGGCCGTGAGCACATCTTCAATGTTGCGCTTTGCGTGCGTTGTGGGGCCAGCAGCTTCCGTTAGGACGTTTTGGCTGTGCTTTCTCCCTGGACGTTCAGTCGGCTGAAGCACCATCCACGCTGTCCCATCCCTCCCCATTTCCACAGCCGCCTCTAGCCGTGGTGACTCAGGCGGGCTGTATTCAGTTGACTCGAGTGGTACTGGTTCGGGAAGGCCAAAAACAACAATAACTAGAATAGACTAATGATAATAATAATGATAGCCTACAATGGCAAATATAGCCAGAATAGCTATGCAGCGGAACTCACCGGGAACATCAGCCGTGTTCTGAAGCATCTCCAAGGCCAGGTCATATTCCTCTTCATTCAGTCATTCATTCTGGACATTTTTCCTACAAACTCGTTTCTAAATAGGCTATAAAAAAGCAGTGTAGGCTACTGTAATCAAATAGGCTATCGGTAAATACAAATAGGTGACGCTAGTGACGTTTCTCTAACAGAGATAATGATAGTTACTAAGCAACCAAGATGTATCTTCAACCAATGCGTAAAATTACATAAAGAATGCCGCAAAAACCCTTGCGGTCAATATGACAGTGTATGGCCAAAATAGGTTAAATTGATCATATTTTCTTTGCCTTTTGTGTAATTTATTTAAAAAAAAAAAAAAACTTTTAAATGAACAGACACTTTTAGGAAAAGTCAGGTACCAGCAGGATTGAATTTTTTTATTCAGCAAAGTTATTGCACTTATAAAAATCTAAAACGGTCAAAATGACCGTCATGGCAGTTCTAGTGTTAACCCGCAGATGCTCCACTACTGTATGTTCACTTGTTACCTGCTAACTGAGGACAGTAAATGTTTATCAGAACCTTTTTTTTTGTGGCTGAAAACAGCTACCTGCTGTGACTGCCAACTATGTTAATGAGAGTGCAATCCCCCACTTTCTTCTCTCTTTCCTCTATCGGAAATGGATGGGGCCCTTTGAAATGAAGAATATTAGAGTGAGATAAAGAGAGACTGGATAGAGGGAGGGACAGAAGGGTGGTGAGGTGTTAGAGAAGGGCCAGCAAGGACATGCTATAGTGAGGGAAGGGACAGTTAGATACATTGTTATAGTTACAGAGGGAAGTCTGTGGGGAAGAATTGAAAAGAAGTATAGTGGGACTAGATTTCAAAAAAAAAAAAAAAGAAGGGCACATGATAAATTGATATGGTTGTAGAGAAATGTCAAAGGGATTCTAAAACAAAGGACAGACAGCTAATGGAAAGAGAAAAGAGAGGTCAAAACAAAAGGATCAACTAAAAAAAGGCATTCCTTCTCTAGAATACATGTTTAAGAGCTACACTGAATAAGAGACTTAGCTTGCAGAACTAGCTTGCTGTAGTCCTTAGACTCTGGGCAAAAATTCCTCCAATGATGCTAAATGATGATTTTTGCATCATCAGAGGCTTTTTTCCAGACCCACAATACAGAGAAATCTAGTCTCAGGGGGACATGAGGGAGGGAAGCAAGGTCATTCGAAAATACTACCGTGTTTCTACAGATACAAAGCTTAATGCTAATCGGTGAAGTATCCCTTTAATTACTTGCAGGGCAAACTAGCAGTGAGCAAGCTGGGCTGCTAACCAGACAATACATTGGGAACATGTTTGTTTCATCTACTGCTTTCTCAAGACTCATTGCAAGTTTATGAATAGGACCATGACTTTGCATCTCTGTTTTTGAAACACTTTACACTGCACAACGGGGTATTTCAGATTGGAAGGTGCAACACAGCTCTTCTCTTTTTTCAAAGGTCAGTGGTGTCAAGACAGCTTTTCATTGGTTAGGGCTGCAAATTTGCATCACCAAGGTAGGACTTCATGCAAAAGCTCTACTAGGACTGACTCATTTCTAAACTAAACCAAACATCTTTTCTGTTTTTTAGAGCTGGAAAGGTGCAGAGTTGGCTGGTAAAGCTTAACCCTGTGACGCCTGAACTTATTCACAATTATATAAACAAATTTATTATGTGTGTTTCTGGCTCCAAGCTGATGCTAAATTAAGTTGAGATTGTTAATTTGTCTAAAGCATATAGAATAGATATAAATTTAGGTATGATGCAAATTAGCGACAACAAGCATTCATGGTAAAATTCTTTGCAAAATGGTAAAATTAATAAAACACATTTTCCCATCTCACATATGTAGATTTAATCATGTCACAAAGTAATTGACAAATAAATGAATCTTGACAACAGCAATTAAGAAAACACTCTCCTACTCCCTAACATTGACAGTAGTCTTTTTAGGGTTAGGGGTTAGGGTTAATTTTGCTTCCGTGAACTGGATGTAGTTCCCGGTCCTACGAGAAACCAGTGCGTGCAAAAGGTTCCTAGGTATGTATCGAATGTAAACAAACCGGCATTGGGGGAATACACACGCTATCTCTCCTGCAGTCGGAATGGAAGGGGTTTGATGCAAATTAGCGACAGTCTGCGTTAAGGGGTTAAAGGATATTTCTGGTTATTTTCAACCTTGGCTATAATTTGCCAAAATGCTATTGTATAGGAGCAGGAAGACTCATTTGAAGGATATAAAACAAGGAGTTTAGGAGTGACTGGAGGACAAAGGAAGGATAGAAGTCTGGAGAGACTGTCAAGAGGGGAAAAATATAAAGAAATTAGAGCACACATGACTCTCTAAACCACACACACACACACACACACACACACACACACACACTCTATATGCTCAAGGAGACGATCATACATACTACGCTGTGACAAGGTGAAGGCATTTGCATGTGCCATATTCTCTGCAGATTTCCCGCTGAGGAATGTGAACAGAAACGAGGCAGAGAAAATGAGGATTACAGACTATTACAAAAAGTAGACTGACAGAGGCATCATGGGATTTTTGTGGAGTATGCAATGTTTTTTAAAAGATCATTAAGTCTGAGAGCCAATTTGAAGGAGACAGGAGAGGTTGCGATGCAGTCGATTGATGGAGGGATAATCATAGTTATGCTGAGAAGAGGGGTAAAATGCCCCATGGTTGTGAATGTGTGCTGCATATGTGAGTGGAGACTTTATTGCATGCATGTGGTGCGGTGTGTGTGTGTGTGTGTGTGTGTGTGTGTGTGTGTGTGTGTGTGTGTGTGTACTACAGCTTCAGAGGGAATAGTGATTAAGATTTACATTTTAGACGCTAAAGATGTACTGCCAGGATGCAGGTACACACAGAAACACACACATGAATGCACACACACTTTGACAAGAAGGCATTAGTGCGTACTGGTGTGTCCTCTATGGAAAACCAACAAACCATACGGAGACGAGAGGAGAAAGGAAATAAGGAGGAAAGCGGAGGAGAGGATAAATAACAAAGGAGAGAAGAGGAGAGATGGCACAATTACCAAGGGCGTTTTCACACATACCTCGTTTGGTCCGGACTTTTGGACTTTTTAGTTTGATCCGAACCAAAATTACAGGAGTGAAAACCTCCCCCGGACCGCGGTCCGGATCAAAAGACCAAATTTTGGTCCGATAAAAAGAGGTGGTCTCGGTCCGGACCAAACTGAACCATGGTCCGGTTCGTTTATAGTGTGAAAACATTTTTTGGATGGTTCGGACTTTTGGACCAAATACAAGAAGCTCTGGCAGGCTCTCCTTGTGTTACAAGACCGGGGAAGCTCCTTTAAGGTGCTTAGTGAGAGAGAGTGACGGTGAATGCGTTCAGAGAAGACAGCTGTCGGCTATCAGAGCAGAGAATACATCAGCAGTTTATTTGTTAAGTGGTAAATGTACAACGTAGGTTTCACTTTGTCTCTGAATAAATGCTCCAGAAAGAAAGTTCCCGTGTCTTGCTTCTCAACATCACAACAAAACAAAAAGGGCCGCGGCAGTAGGGGGAGATCAGCAGTCAGTTGGAAAAACTCCGACACAGAGAAAGCATATGAGAGGACGAGGAAGCCCTTCAACAAACCAATCAGTTAGAAGTATCTGGAGACGTAGCTCACGTATGTGATGACGGCAGGACGTAGGTTTGTCACGTATAGATCTTTAGTGCGCTTGCAAAACTGCAGTGTGAAACCACAACTTACCAGATCAAATGTATACAATGTAACAAAAACATGAACCTTGGTCCGGACCTTGGTTCGGACTTTCATGTGTGAAAACGCCTTAAGTGGCTCCTGTGTAAAACATCAATCATTTTGTTAGCATATCCTGCGGAGAGCTAATGCAGAATCTTACTATTCCCCATTTTCAAAAGTGCCTTCTTGGATGCCCCTACAGGTAAAACATGATGACGTGGTCTCTAGAGCGCCCTTCCAGAGGGTAAACCATGATAAAGTGCCTTCTAGGGTGCCCTTAAAATGAGAAAACATGATAAATTGCCCTCTGGGGTCACCTACCAGTGGAGAAAACATGAGGAAATGCCCTCTAGGGTGCCCTTAAAATCAAGAGGACGCAATGCACGCCCTACATGCTAGAAAATTTCCTGTGTGCTGGTGCCCCACCGCATGCAGCTGGTGCCCCGCCCCTGCCCCTCTGACTGCCTGACTCCACTGCCTAAGCGCAAGGAGTGAATCAACATACGAACCAAGCCTGTAAAACAAGAACTGATATGGTTCGCTGCAGGTAGCAGAAAGAAGAGATGTGCCTTCCCTTTCAGGGATATAATAGCAAAACTTATGTTTTCAACAAAAGCTTTTCAATAAAGCCTTTATTGTACTCAGCAACTTGAATTTTTGCAAGCTTGTGTAATTATAGCATATATTATGCCTCAATTACAACAATGCACTTTTAAATGCAAACAATATATGATATAAATTTAGCACAAAAAGTAAAGAAATTTGTGTTTGGTAGATTATTTCTCTGTGCTAACAATGTTTTTTGGCAATTAATCTTATACCGTTGGAAAGCCTTGTTCAGCCACTTGTGGGATCAGCTTGGGCGTGCTGTTCGTGCCAGAGTGACCAACACAACCATGTTAACCGACTTGCGACAAATGCTGGTTGAAGAATGGGATGCCATACCACAGCAGTGTGTGACCAGGCTGGTGACCAGCATGAGGAGGAGGTGCCAGGCTGTTGTGCCTGTGTATGGTTCTTCCACACGCTACTGAGGCTCCTGTTTGTTAAATGAATACATTGTTAAATTGCCAATATGTCTTGTTTCTTCAAACGTCAATTATCCAATCCACCAAACACCAAAAGAGTCAATGGTAGAATAGGCTGTTTGGCATTGGCAGAGAAGATTTGACAAATTTTTCATGGGTGCAACCCACATACTCAGTGCTGCTGCTCATCCCACAAATGCATGTTCCTTACAAATGGGGCACCATTTGTAAGGGAACTAAACAGGCTTTCCAACGGTATAAGACTTATTGCCAAAAAGCATTGTTACCACAGAGAAATAATCTACCAAACACAAATTTCCTTGCTTTTTGTGCTAAGTTTATATAATATATATCTTGTAGTGTTTGGGAGCTGCTTATATATGTTGAAACTGCAGCTCATGATAGCGCCTTTCAGTGTAGTTGATGCCAGCAGCGCCTTGGAAAACATCAGGACAGGCTGATTGAACGTGAGGTCTTTTAGCCTCACCACAGAGGGGACATGAGTTAAGGGTCAGCTACAGAGGAGCACACATCTGGAGCTGGTAAGAATTCAGTGGCTTGCTCAAGGATGGAGAGCTTGCACAAATGCAGTTTGAAGCAGGCGCATGCTCCTAACGTCATCAGTGTTGAATAATGTGTGCTGGAAGTGGTTTGGTGAAATCACTGTCAACTGGACCATGTTACACAGTGGCTGACAGTTATTCAGTCCTGTGCAGGATCTCTGGGGTGCTGTTTACATTGTCTTGTCTGACTTTATTGAGAGAAGTGTATTTGTTAACTGATTGAGGCTATAAACATACAGACAATGAAGCTGGAGAGGCAAGAATTCCCCCGATGGGAGACGCCAAATAAGTTTCGTTATCAGCAAAAGCTTTTCAAAATGCTTTTCAAAATCTAAATTGACAAAAAAAATGATATTCATTATTTTGTCTGTTCATGCGGCATCTAACTCATTTAACAGTCATATTGCATATGACACATTGAAAGGTCTGCTGTCTGAGGCGGAGGACTGCAGGAACAACAAATAAACTACGTTCTGTGCAAATGAAAGATGATTTTTAGATGCACTAAGATTTTTTCCATTTATTACACTGCTTTTTCCATAAAACCAACTCAGATTTGCCAATACATGCAAATTGGCTGTCTGGTAAGGAGTCCAACAGTGATGTCTAGAAAGCAGAACAAATATATTTGTGACCAGAAAATAAAGGTGTGAGAATACTACAGAACAAAAGGAAAAAATAAGAAAAAAAGCACAATAACTAACGAGGGAGAGGGAGAAAGGAGAAATGAGTCAGAATGAGTTTTAGAAGTTATAGAAGAATGATCACATTACCTTTTAAAAAAAAAAAAAAAAACGTTAAAATATACATCTAATTTTCTCCACCTTTTTTTCAATTGTGTGACTGAATTCCACTTGTTCTGTCTGCCCATTGCATCTAAATGAGAGAAATGTGAGGGAGGGGAGAAATGAGACGTGAACAGAGCTATTTAACTAGATGGCTCCAGTCTGACTTAATGGACTGAATAACTGACTGGTTTACTAACTTACTGTATTGGCTGAGTGACAGGATGATGGGCTGATTTGCTGGCTGGCAGCTGAATAACACAAGCTTCTTTGACCAGATGTTGTCGTGTTTTAACTACTTCAGTTGGCTGTCTAGACCCAACTAACTCACTGATGGAGCAAATGAGCCATTGGTTGATTTTCTTGATTGAATTGCTTTCCAACACTCGGGAAAATGGCTTGGGGATTGGTTGACAGGCTGGTTAACAGACCAATGATGTGGCCAAGTGCTGCTCTCTGACTGTCCCTGTCTTCTCTTTTCAGCTACCTCCCCTCCATTTTTCTCTCCACTCCTCTTCTTACCTTTTCCTATTTATAGTCAACACATCACAACAGCAATGAACCCAAATGTAATAAAATGGGAAATAGAACCATAAAAAACACCATACGGACACCTACTGTAACACCATCCCTGAACGGTCACGCAAATTGGTTTCCCATTTTCCTTCAACTTTACACTGACCTCAGAAGCTGTTCTCCCATATAAATGGATAATTTAGCAGCTGATAAACTCTTTTTTTTTTCTTTTCTGCTGCTGAAATAATATTCAAAAACAGTTCATCATAATCTTTCCTTGTTTTACTTTATACTGGTGAGGATGAAAGGGGAGCGAGGGATCATGGTTGGACTCATGGTGAAATTGAACATTAATCACTTTCTGCATAATGGCTCCTTTTAACGACACTTTGGGGAGAGAGGAGGAAGCCAACTGTGGACACACACACACACACACACACACACAAGGCTAGGGACATTGATGTAGACACACAAAGCAAAGGAACTTCATATAACACGTAAGCAGTCAGGCATGAGCATGTGCACACTGGAGAGTAAAGTGTACACTCGCAGCCCCAGTCCCCCCACATAGAGTTTGGAATGGACCTATAATTAAGACCTAATCCAGCCCAAATCTGCTCCTTTCAGAACTGTTCTCACTCCAAACTTCAAATTCGGTAACTTAGTCAGTGGCCCTCAGAAGCGTATACTGACCCACAGGCACCCTTTAGCATCTGTATGAAGACGCACTGATACACTCCAAGATAAACCCTTCTTCAGCAATATTAGACACTCAGAGCAACTAAGCGACTGAACGACAAAGTCAGCGTAGGGAGGAGGTCAGGGTGAATGGGTTGGTCAAACAAACACAACACTAACCTAAACCTAACCATACCCTGCACGTAAAAAACTGACAACAAAGGGGAACCCAGAATGTTAAAAAGAGTGATGCCAAGGGGTCCTGACCCAGCATCCGTATGTGTCGAGTTGGAAGTGAGAATGTGTTGCCCTTTAAGACCCAACTTATCTAAACCTGCCCGCTACTGCCGAATTTGAGATCTGAACCCAACCCGTGACCAAGGCTATATATGCTAGCTTTTAAAAAGCTTTCTAACAAAAAACTGATCTGACAAGGACAGAATGGCTCCAGCACAAGACACAGAATGGCACCAGCACAAAATATATTTAACTGCTACTAGCCCATAAGTCATAGGTTTAGAGGCAATACACACATTTATCAGAGCTTTGCTTGAAAAAATGGTTGATGAGGGTAGTGAGACTGAATCAAGAAAGAAAAGTTGTGGGCAGTAAAAACCAAAACAATGAGCTAAAAGACACTAAAATGCTTCTTAAAACTGAGGGGAATGGCAATGTTATCCATTGGTACATCACTAAGAGCAACATCTCTCTCATTATACATAGCCGATTTACCTATTGTTAATTTAGAAATATTGTCTGGTGCAGCTTCAAGCACAACAGTTATATCAGAACAGAGACGACTGAACATAATCTCAGCGTGACCTGTAACCATCCCAACAGATCCCATCGCCAACACTGAAGACTAGACTGAGGCTACATTTACATTGCTACGTTTCAAAAAAAAAGAAAATGTAACGGAGTTTTAAGCCAAAAGCGGACTTCATGCACACAAGTCTTTTTAGCTCCAGTAGAACAACTAATCTCTGTTTAAACTAACACGCCCAAACCGCATATCATAATATTCTCGTATACCATGCATGCACGTGCCGGGGTAACTCACAACTCCGCCCGTTGCTGGTAGTTGCCATGGTAACGCTAGTCATGACCCAATCAGGCAGCAAAACATTGGCGTCAGTTTCTGTGTTGGCACAGGTCTCCTTTTGCGGCCGTTGAGACTGCAACAATTTCTCTGGTTTAGGGACTCTGAAAAGCCGGAGCAGTTTGAATGCGATATGTAAACGTAAGAAAAGATATTAGTTTCTAAACCAAAACGTAGCAAGGTGAATGTAGTCTGAGGCTTTTCGCACACGCAATGTCAAGAATGTCATCTTTCAATGAAGCCAGTCAGGATGCAGTGAGGCTGCTGGGCACTGTTGCTGCTACTGCTATACCTACAATTGAGTGCATCCATCATATTGTCAATCTAAATACCTGCAGCATTCCATAGCCTGCTTGTGTGTCTCTGCAGCTGTTTATCTGTGGAGGTACCTCTGTCAGTATAATGTATTGCTGCTTGCGTTCTGTTTCTGCTTGTGTAATACTTCCATCAGCAGCTGTTTATTTTCTGAGGTGTTCACCTCTACAACGGAAAGGAGCTCAATAGGTTGATGCAGGATCTGTGTCTGAATGCAGTTTGATTTCAACTGTGAAATAATGAGCTGGAAAATGTGTGACTTTATTCAGATAATCTGTCAGCTAGTGCATGCGCACAAGTGTGTTCTATGAATATATATTTGCGGTTATGATATTGTCAGTAGAATCCTCCAACAAAAGGAAATAAAAGCCTTGGATTGTGTGTTTTAAATACTGCATATTTTCTTTTACGAGATCGCAACCATTTGAAACTATGAAAGAACTAATAGTTTTTTTAAATCCACCATTTACTTTTCCACTGGAAAACACATTTCAACTGGATATACTGTAGCTCAGGCATGACGTGCTCTGCTATAGTCATTGTTCTACAGCAACAAAAAGACATTGCAAGAGAACATAATCCAGACTAGGTCGACTAATCAGCAATACATTTTTCGATTAATCTAACAATACATTTTTCAATTAGCAATTATTTTCCCATTGCTCAATTAACAATTTACACACAAAAAATGTCAATAAGGTTCAAATCTCTATTTATTAAAATTGTTTAACACTGTATCATTCATTTGTAGTGCAACCTGAAGCAAGATGTAGGCTATCAATCCAACAACAAAATAAAGTCACTTTCAGGAGGAATACAAAAATAAAAACTTAAAGTAAACAAGAGCAAGTGCAAAAACAGTAGCCTGTATTTGCTTTTTTTAACAGTAGTAGGTAAAATAATGAATAAGCTCTTGTTTAACATCCAAGCTCTTCTCCCTTTAATCTTACAGTAAAAAAGTGGACATATGGAATCAGATGTATCAAATAAATCCAACATAAGGCAAGTTGCAGAGTGTCTAATATAATCGATTGGGTCACTCATGATGATGGTAACCAAAACAAATAACACGGCCGACTGACAGCATTTTATGATGCTTAATGTTAAGTCATAGCAGGTCATTGAAACGAATCAACAGACTAACATACCGTTGGGACACTACTGGGAAGACATTTCGTGTCACTATGTTGATAATCGCACATGCATGGGAGTAAAGCTTAGATCAGGCCCAATAAAAAAAAAAAATCAAGCACGACCCTACCCGAGCCCGCGCATGTTGTTTCCGAGCCCATAGTGGCAGGAAATATCACCCCGACCCAGCCCGTGGGTCAAGTTCAGGCTCGGGCAGAGAATCTGAACTCTACTTGGGAGGGAAAGGGACAAAAAGGTGAGCATAACTTACGGTGTTTTGCTGCTGTTATCCTGACTCAGGGATGCATTTTACAAAGTCTGCAGACTATCACGTTGTTGTTGGCATTAAGAGAAAAATACTGCCACCGTGTGCAAGTCTTTTTCTCAACATGTTGTTGAACTTGCGAAGAATCCATACTTGTGCTGTTGCTGGAGGCAGCCATGTTGTTTTTAGATTTCTACACGTGACGACGCGTTTACGTAATCAACTACGTTGACGAATCGTCCCAGCCCTAATCCAGTCAGCATTAATTTTAATTAATTCCTCAAACGCATTTAGCAAAGCAAATTCATGGTATAGATATTTTTTTGTGGGAGACATGGTTAGATAAGTCACTTACAGAGAACAGATTTCTGTTGATTGTCTCTCCTTTTCCTCTGTCACATGTACCAAAGAGCATACTCTCACACAAGACATGCATAACGTGACAATGTCCCAATAATGACTGATATGAGGGAGAGTAGAGAGAGAGGATCGTATTAGGAGGGAAAGAAATTCTGTGGAAATCAGAGTTGGTAAAAAACAAAACACTGAGATAGAGAAAAAAAAATCTCTTAAAAGAACAAATATGAAAGTACAAAGATATGATGAGAAAAAAGGAGACTGAGAGAAGATACATTTGAAATCCATTGCAGTTTTTTACAATTGCTAACACACATTTCTCTACACTGAGTTCCCTTTTTAAAAACTCTTCACACAGCACAACAAATGTCAATGTGGATGAAACTGTGGATAACTTTACATTGCTTCAACACAAAATGTATTCAATGACCACATCTTTCAAAATCCATTAACTCTTTCTCTCAATTTACGTTTATGAAACTTTGCCACATGATCAGATGTCACTCTTGGACACAATGGACGTCTGGACGTATTTACCAGGGATGGGCAGAGATGGCAAAAGTACTCACTTCTCATACTCAAGTAGAAGTACAGATACTTGTGTTAAAAAATACTCTGGTAAAAGTAGAAGTACTGATTTAACTTCTCTACTCAAGTAAAAGTACAGGCTTGGAAATTTACTTAAAGTATAAAAGTAAAAGTAGCCTGGTGAATGACAACCATTTTTTTATGCAAAGCTACCTGGACCACACAAATGTTACTAGAGTGCAAGCTGAGAAACTTCAGTGGACATGGAAAAAAGGCTCTTTATATGGCATTGCCTACATTTTAAATGGATGTCTGCCAGTAGGCCTAAAACATCACATATAGGATTATTGTGACAGAGACTGGGACTCCAGGTAAATAAGATTCTGACTGAGTAGCAAGATATATATTTAGTTGTGATTCTGTGAGAATTCACAGATCCAGTTTCTCTTTTTTAATCTTCCCCTTAACATTTAAAGGAATCTACATGTATGTGTGTGTGCTCAAATATGGCTTCTGGAAAGAAAATAAAGGATTAAATATGAATTGAAGGCAAGTACAGTGCTTATTTCTTTTTTTACTTGGTTAGTCATGCAAACTTAATCATGATAGCAATTATCCTGTTGAGGTTTTTGCATTGTTGGCCAAGTAACGTTGGCCGTAGGCTATTAGCTTCGGGACAGTGACGAGCTAGCTAACGGCCTTTAGTCACGTGAGTCCTGCTTCTTTTGAACTTTTAGCTAGCTAGCTAACGGCCATTAGTCACATGAGTCTTGCTTCAGATGATTTTTTAACTAGCAGTGAAACATTAAACACCTATTTTAAGTCCTAAATTGAAGAATCAGCTAAGATTTGACTTAACTGTCACAGTCAACATTGTCAGCCAACATTGTACAGTGAAAATCCGCTCAGTTCAGCAGCTGTACATGGCAGCAAAATTTTACGTGTTAAAATGAACAGAGTAAACTTATTGTAAAACAGCTGGGGGAAAACAATACAAAAAACTGTAAAAACAGCACAAAATTGGACATTGAAATACAGTATTTGATGTAACATAACCAATGTAGTTTTGTTTGTAGGCATTAAATTCTGTCTTGCTACTATTTCTTACTAACAGAAAAGGAGTCTACACTTAAGACTGCTGAGCAGAAACTCTTGCAAGAAGACCTACCAAAAAGCAAGAAGAGAAAGAGGGTACCCAACAAACTTTTCCTTGACACACAGAAGGAAACTGTAGAACAAGTTGCAATAAAGGTAATAGTGTTCTTTTCATGACAGCTATTTTGATAATGTATTTTTACATTTCTGTCAGTTTTGTAGTTGGGTTGCATGTTAGTTTAATTGATGTCTCTAAATTGCCCATAGGTGCTTGTTTGGCTGTATATGTTAGCGCTGCTGGGTTGTACAACAACGTTCCTGGCAACTTAAAAAAAAAAAAAAGGAACTATAGTACTACAGCTATGAATTTAAACAGTCTAGCCATGGAACCTATTCAATGATTCATTGAAATCAATTTTTGTTTTCATTTTTCTAACTCCTGTGTGTATTGTTCATAACTGATTTGATCATGTTTACCCAACAGAAAAAACTACAGACTCATAGCTGCAAGAAAGTCTGAATTAGAGGTTCTTTCCCAAGAAGAACCTAACCTCAGCCCAGTGGGGACTGCTTTAGAGGCACTTGAGGAGGAGATCAGGGCCCTCATGGATGAGAATCAAAGACTGCAGGAACAGCAGAGTGTAGGATCTTCTGCAGCCAGTAAAGATCTTTACATAAGGAGAACTCCAGGCTGCGCAAAACGGCAGTTAAAGGCAACTATCTCATATACTGTAGATTAAAATAGGCATTCTTTTAGATTGAATAAGTCACTGTCTCATACAAGAAAAATATAATAAATAATTATTATTATATTATTATATTATTATATTATTATAAATATAATAAAGTATTGATCCACCTCATCTTGCCTTTTGCAACAATCAGAGGCTAACATGGATGTCTTTCTTATTTTATTATCTTTTACAGATGCAGTTGTTCAGCAACACCCAGAGGCAAAGATTCCAGACATACAAACGGCCATAAACAAAAGGATCTGTGAGTTAAGACACCAGGAGAAGAAAAAGTCCATGTAACTGTAGGACTGACCAAGGCTGGCCAATCAGAGCGGGTCTTGATAAGTTAGCATGCGGGATCCATAACACTGCACTAATGGATGGATTGGTCTGTTTTTGTTGCACTGAAGACTTTTTTTTCTGATTATCTGATTATATTATCTTGTACATTGAAATATATTATCTCATATAATTTTACATAGATTTACATATATACAATGCCTCTTCAATATATAATTTCATATAATGTGGCACATATTTCAATATAATAACAATATATTGCATAATATAACAATATGTATTTATTCAATATATGAAAACGGCAATAATTGCAGTATTTTCCCATATATTGCAATATATAACTTACATATATATATATATATATATATATAATATTATATAATATATCATATATTACTATTTAAATGTCACAATATATGAAGACACATATAGAAATATATTGTCATGTCCTATATTGAGAAATATATTTTTGTTGTGTAAGGGTATTAAGGTTGTGTTTTTGTGTTTGGACCCCAAAATGGAGAGACGTAGACTGAGATGGAAACAAAATGTGGTGGCAGATGAGGGCTGGCTGGCGTGGCAGATGGATAAAATTGTCTGTACCAAATAATTACTGGAGCCGGAGAACAAGGAAAACATCTAGGTCAAACACTGTAGGAAAACTAGATCACCAGAAATAAGGAGCCACTTTACTCTACCGCTTACAACGGGATAATCTGTCACCTGAGTGGAGGCTTGACCAGGCTTTTATGTGTGGAGTGATAAATGAGATGAATTCCAGGTGCGGCTCGTTGAGAGACCAGCTCGGCCAGTTACGCCCTCAGCTGCACCAACACTGCCAGGGAGAGGAACCACAAGGGAAGAGGGGAAAAAGAAACAAGAGAACAAACCACCAAACACAAAAACAAACACCACCATGACACTTTCTTTCCAGGCGTATTGCAAGAAAGGGCATAAGGTTTGATGTGGACTGAACAAGACCATCCTCCACTGAAAAACGACCCCAAACGGTCTTGTACGAGTAACTTATTACAACCCATATTTACGTTTATTGTTAGGCTGTGACCTCTAGTGGCAATAGTAAGCAGCATGTAAGTAGTATTAAGCCCAGGAAGTCTGTTAGAGGGATGGTGGATGGGTCAAACAAACACAGGACTATGACCCAGGAGACCGCTGTTCATGTCCCGTTTTAAACTACAAGTCAACGTGGAGTTATTTTAACTTTACATATCAAACGTAATTGTCGCGTTCTACGTCATATGCATAGTTACATCATGTACATACAATTTTAAACCAGACCAAGATATTTAGCTAAACCCAACTAGCCCTAACCCAAGTAGATTTGTTGTCTAAATCTAACCAAACTGTGACTGTTTAACAACGTTAACCACATGTTTTAATCTGTGACCGTTACGTTTAGGTTTGAAGGAAGTGTTGATCCTGTGCCACAGGTGGGAGCCCTAATTTAGGAAACGCTCTTGTGTGTTGAATTAGAGGGTAGGAACAAACGGCCAATGTGGTCTTGTTGATGAGAACTAGTAGATGCTGTGATTTTAATGCTACCTTTTGTTAGTGTTTTTTAAGGTAATGAATGAGTGACAAAGGTTTGTGGTTGGGAGACAAATGTCATTGTTCTGGTGCAAGAGTGGATCCTGAAATGTGTGTATGAAGTGTTTTGTCGGAAAAGAGAACTGTCAGTTTTAAAAACAAACTGTATTCTTAATGGTCACATACAATATAGTGAAATTCTATTACTGCATTTAACCCATCCTATCCGGATGCTGTATGTATACATACAGCATCCGGGGAGCAACTTGGGGTTCAGTGTCTTGCTCAGGGACACTTTGACATGTGGCCGGAGGAGCCTGGGATTGATCCACCCACCTTGTGGTTGAGGGGTAACCACTCTAAGAAGTGAACTCAGTATATAAATGTGTGTGACCAATTGCAACAAACAAATGTAGAAGTAGACTAGAGCGCCGAGTCAAGAGAGCAGACAAACAGCACGGAGAAGAAGCTGAGGAGGAATGCATGTATTCTCACAGTGCAGTCCTGGGCCACCTGGGTGCCTCACACATTCAAACACACCTTCCATAAATCACATTCCCTGGATAGCAGCAAAGGCAGTACGTTTTAGATACTGGAAATGTAATTATCTTCATGTTATGTGTCTGCTTGGGCTCACAGGTACAAAATAAATGCATGCATAAATGTCTAAATGTGAGTTTAACCCTCTTGTGGGTTTAACCGTTGATGCTATTTTTCCTGGTCAAATTAATCTTTGCATTTTAAATCCATAAGAAATTAAAATGTGCATGTAAATACTTCACATACTTATAAAACATGCAACAATTAAAGTGTATTTTTTATTTTGATGCATTTGTTTTCTGCTCTGTACTGTATGCGAGTTGTTCCCAGTGCCGTGCCAAACCACTCTAAAAAACAATTTTCCATAGTGTCAGCCTCCGTTTGGTGCCATCCCTGTCACAAAAGCATTGTATGCCTAAAATTCTAGCATACTGTAAAGGCTTTTTTGTTATTGCAGGATAGCTGTTTGTCTAAATTGTCCGCACCACTCATGTGCCATTATGATCCTGCATGATTGCAGTGTTTCTGGTTACTTATCCTTCCACCACTGTGTACTGTTCCTATCATTGTCAGCTTCCATTTGTTATTTACAACATACAACCTGGGACAACACAACTACACCAGGGGATGGTGTGGCCACAGAGGCTCTGCATCATCAAGTCAGGTCAACTTTGTTGTTAATTCTGCAATATGTGCCAGACATACAGAGCAAGTTGAAAATACGTTTCTCTCCGACCCACGGTGCAAGGACACGTACAACAAGTATAATATAAAAGATAAGAAAAAGATAAGATAATTTATGTATAGAATAAAAAAATGTAATATGTACAAATAAGATAAAGAAACATACGTAATATATACAATTAAAAAAGATAAGTAATATGTACAATACAGTAATACATTCTAAAATGAATGAAACTAAAGGTAAAGATATTTTTTGGGGGGCAGAGGGGAGGGTGTTGAGCTTTCTGACAGCCTGGGGAATGAAGCTGTTCGCCCGTCTGGCGGAACAGGCTCAGATGTTCTGGTACCTTCTCCCAGATGGCAGGAGGTTGAGGAGGCTGTGTGAGCGGTGTCTGAGGTCACCCACAATGCTGGTTGCTTTGCGGGTGAGGCGGGTCTGGTAAATGTCCAGGAGTGAGAGACCAATGACCCACCCAGCAACCTTCACTATGCGCCGCAGGGTCTTACAGTTGGAGGCAGTGCAGCCCCTGTACCACACAGTGATGCAGCTGTACAGGATGCTCTCAAAGGTGACATGATGGGTGGGGGGGCTCTCGCTCTCTTCAGTTTGCGGAGGAAGTAGAGGCGCCGCTGGGACTTCTTGGCCAGTGATCCAGTGTTTGTTGTCCAGGAGAAGTCTTCACTGATGTGCACCCCAAGCAATTTGGTGCTGTTCAGTCTCTCCACAGCAGCACCCATGATGGTCAGTGGGGGTTTCGGGTAGGACCTCTCGGAAATCAATAACCACTTCCTTGGTCTTGTCAACGTTCAGGAAGGTTATTTGTGCTGCACAATTACTTTAAGTATGTGATTAGGCCAAGTTTGGGTAATCATTTAAATCATTTAACCAGGGGTCTCTTCACAATGTGTATGATAATCTGAAATAAAATTCTCTTAATTCAGCTATTTTTATTGCACAGCAGATTTAAATGTAACCATTTTTACCGAAGGGTCTTTCGTTACTGTTGCTGCAGTCTATATCCACAATGTTCCACTTCAGGGAATGCTCCGTTGCTGATGGAAATTCCGCCCGATTTCACCCTTCTTGGCCGGATGTCAGTTACCTTTTTGTTTTCTTTGTATTGGAATTTTAAACGCCGGTGGATTTAAGAGGACTATTGTTAACTGCTACTCAGATCTCTGTAGGGTAAATCCAGACATCTAGCTACACTGTCTGTTCAATCTGAGTTGTCTGTTGCATGACTAAAACAACTTTTGAACATTATGGCGGAAATTCTAATACATATGGTGAGATCTGAAATGAATCCCTCAACAAAGTCTTCTAAGTATTTATTCGTTGTGCAAATAAGTTTCAGTTCATCAGGAGAGTATGAGAGAAAAACAAAAATGCTTTGGGAGAGCAGCATCCTTATCTAGTTTCAACAAGGCTGAAAGCAAAGGGTGGGAGGAAAAGTCTGGTGTCAACCAGTTCTGACTATCAGGGAATATACACTTGTAGAATTCCAAATCACGGAGCAATAACACATCATCTACTTCGAAACATTTGTGCTGAACACAAACTGTGAAATGTTAAAACAACAGAAGAAAAAAAAAAAAAAAAAAGGGCTGAAAATGTGTGTACGCCACTTCCCACGCAAAGGTTGTGATTAATAAAAAACAAACTTGACGGGAGAATGTGCGGTCCTCCACGCAAACTCTGACCCATGCGTACGCATATTTTGGAGACAATGGGAATTGGCGATGCAGATGGTGAGGTGGTGAACTGATGTCAGACTGCAGAAAGTTAATGTGGGAATTACGATTACTCTTAATATTTTCAAGTATTGATGTCTCACACACATTTCTTTGCTCCATATCATCCACGTTATCATAAAGATTAAATCCAGCAGTGTTATTTACTGAGTGATAATTGTTCCATAAACACCTTATGAAATCCAACTCAAATCTTGAATAAAAATCTGTTCTAAATATTTAATCGGCGCTGTCTCACCGTCACATTGTCCGCTACGGAGCGCAGGAGGAGGAGATGGCCCGACTGCATGGAATACAGAATAATATCAAACACCCTACCATTAGATAAATGTAAATGTAAATAACTAAATATCTGTCTTTGATGTCAAAGTCTAGAAATACAGCCGTTAAACTCTCGCGCAATCATTACACTTGATGTCCTCGTTATCGGTCCGAACTGTTCATGACAAAAACTTCCTGAAGAAGAGTGTACTTTCCTATTAGACTTTCCTCTTCAAATTGTATCTCGGGTTGATGCTGTGATTTTGGCAAGGTGTTAACAATCACAAATTGTTGTAAACATATAAATACTGCGGTGCCCCCTGTGCGCAATGCTGCATGACGGTACTGCTGGCACTGCAGGAGTACTATGCCAATGGAAGAATTAGGAGAGAAAGAGACTTCAGGGACCATGTCGAAGACTAGCTAATATGCTGACTAAATTCCCTAAAGCTGTGCTTTTGGATTTATGTACTTGAATGGCTGTCTGCCATTCAAAATGGTGTTTTATATAAATATTATATATAATCTTCAACTTTATTACTAAGGCTTGTCTAGATATAATACATAGTTCTGTTAAATCTTATAATTTAGGTCTGGTATCGAAGCTGTCCCCAAAGCACGGTTTTCTAAATCAGAATTTTTTTTTGTTGTCGTACGCCATTTTGGGGTTTTTAAAACCCTATCAAGTATCCCAGAATGTAAAGCTGAAAAAGCAGATGTGAATCTGTAAAAAGGGTCTTGAATCTATGACAAAAACTGATATGAATCTTTAATAAGGCTGTGCTGAATGTCTGCAAAGCAAGTTTCTTAACTTTGAAGACACATATTTTCAGCATTGAAAACATTACACGGCAGACACTGTAAGATTAAAGGAATTATTTCAACTCCATATTTTCAAATGTCTGAATCCTATTTTCTTTATTTGTTGAATCCATAGTTTACAATTTCAAAACTTAATTTTAATCTTTAATTTAATGTTTTGTCTTTCCCTACTATTCTTCAGTCTTATATTCTTAACCCAGATGATATTCCTCTCTTCTTCTCCTCTCATACTTGCATCTCAACTCCTCTGCTCCCCTGTACTATAATCTCCCATCTGCTCCCCTCTTTTCATGTGTTATCCTTTTCTCCTCTTCTCTCCTCTCCAGAAACAAATGGGACGATCTTCTCTCCCGGTGACATTCGATGAGCAAATAAGACTGCGGTGTCAGCAGGACACTAACCATATGCCAGTACAATGATGCAGCAATGCCATTTATACACACTATAAAGCACTGAGCTGTGATTATAGTGGTATGCTAATAAAACAGCTCTGTGAAGACAGAGCTGGCGGAGTTGCTCTATCGCAGAGGGTAAAGAGAAGGGATAAAACGGCGCATAATTACAGGGGAGGGAGGAATGTATGTGTGTGAGTGTGTGGACGTGTGGGTGTCGACCATGTGTGTTGGAGGGGCTAAATGTGTGTGTGGGCCTTTATACATGTCAAAATGTTTTTTTGAATGTGTGTGTGTGTGTGTGTTTGTGGTTTGGTATGTGTGCCAGGTCTGTGAAGAGCCTCTCATCTGCTGCCCAGAATTAGCCAATAACTGGCACCTTCTCTTGATAATTGCTCAGTTAAAATGTACTGAGTTTTAATTTACTACTTTGCTTTGCTGTGTCACCCTGCATCTGTCTTTCTTCAGTATAAACATTGTTTTCACGTCCCTGACCATCTGATGAAAACACAATCTCTTTCACACATTCAATCTTTTAAACAGTTAAATTATCCCTTACTGCTCTTGAAAACTGTGTGTTCACAACAACGGCAGGTTGGTCAAAGCAGAATCAGTAAATTGGTCTGTAAAACTGTGACGGACAGTTTGAACAAAATTATCCTAGTCACGTTTGTTTTCTCTTCAAAATAAGTTTGGCTAACTTAGGGAGTTTGTTTTAAAATAAAAAAAAACGGGCCGCTCCATAGTTTGGGAAATCAGCAAGCGATGCAGCAGCAATGCTGTGGATGGCTAGCAGAAACAAACCTCCATGAGCAGAAATGGATAATTTTTTAAAAATTTTTTAAATGGCAAGTTCCGTTTCAAAGCCATCCCAGATGGTTCTCTCAACAAGTCTACGTCAAGTCTGAAATACCTCTTGCTGGCCAAGCATACGACTGATGCAGAGAACCTGCCTCGCCCTCGCCAAAGGCAGGCCACGCTGGATAGTATGCAACAGAGACGCCAGCACAACTTTTTTGTGCTCGAGTTCGCCATATTCTTTTTTTATTGTATTTTTTAAACAAAACACAAAACATACAACTCACGATATGAACATATCACCTCCCCGTCTGAACCCTTCCACTCGCAATCACCACCTCCCCATACAAAAAAAAGACAAGATGAGTGTTGAAATAATATCCATAATGTTCAAAACAATAAAATAACAACAAAATAGACAACAGACTGTAAGCCAAATAAACATATTATGTATAATGTATATATGATAACACCATAAACACATTGCATACCATAGTACAGTACATGGCCTCCTAAGAGCCCTCCAGAAAGCTGCCACTCTAGCCATCTCACTAGCCCATTCTTAGATTGAAGGTCCCCCCTACATTCCTCCATACTCTGTGAGAAGAATCTTTCTGGCTATCATTAAACTCATTTCGACCATACTTTTTATGTGCTTATCTATCTTGATAAGAATTGACCCATCTCCTCGAACAAATAATCTTCGGCTGAATGGAACCTGGGTCCCTGCAATCCTACATAAGTTCAAATCATATATCCCTGTCCTCTGTCTTACATTTCAACAATTTGGTGTGTTTTTCAATCCATAATCTTGTTTCTTTTTTAAAGAGAGAGAGGGGGAATGTCATGCAGCAAAGGGTCACAGGTCGGAGTCGAATCTTGGGCTGCTGCGTCAAGGAATGAACCTCTATATATGGGCACGCGCTCTACCAGTTGAGCTACCCGGGTGCAGTGATGCATGATCTTAAACTGAATGAGGCAGACCCTCACATCGTGTGACATAGTTTTAATATTCTTACCAATTCTGTCCGACTCCTCATCATCCAGTGTAATATTCAGATCCATTTCCCATGTCTTTCCCTAGGGCTGACCAGGCTCCATCCCCCAGGTTCTGCATAAGCATAGCATAATACCCAGAAGCCTCATGGCCTTTGATCAACACCTATCTAAACATTCTGGTGCCTACACTGAAAAAAATGTTATGTTGAATTTACTTAATTTTATTATGGTAAGTGGTTGCACGAAATAAATTTATCTAAATCCAGATATATTTTATAAGTTGAGTGTACTTATATTTTTTAAGGTGAGTTTACTAATTTTCTTGTAGTAATTTTAGATTAATTATATTTATATATTTTAGCTAAACTATTTTGAGTAGAAATTACAAATGTTTTTGGGGTTCAGTATACTAAAATTAATTATGTGCATTCAGATCAATTTGTTGTTTAATTTCTACATACTAAAATTAAGTTCAATTTATTTTATCTATTATACTATCTTAACTTTCATTAATATTCAGACAAATAAAGCAAACCAAATATTGTCAACTCTTACTTTATTTTCTTGATCCAAGACCAAGAGATCCAACAGATTTACTCTCTCCCAAACAAGAGTGCCAGTAATGTAACTCAGTGGTAACAATTTCTTACATTGCTATTTTATAACAAAATGTACCATCAACCATTATCATAAAAAAACTATGTACCATTCATAACAAAAAACAACAAATGTTCCAGAATAGCTGGAAGACCCGATTTGAGATTACAATAAACTGCAAACACGTACATTGAGTCAATATAATACCCAATTTTCCACAAAACAAGCACCTATTTCACCACTCACTTTGTTCTTTACTTTGCAACATATTCTAGAGCTGCATTTCACATTATATGAAATGTGCTTTATCACCCCCTAAACACACAATACCAATGCAGCTTAAAAGGGTTCACAATAGCAGCTGAAGAAAGCCTACAGTCCAGCACTGATTTTGTTCTTTAGTCAAAAGGACTTGGAGGAAACCCTTTTCCACCCATTTGCAAGAGCACAAAATCTACAAATGACAAAATACACCAGTACTATACATAACAAAAAATACTATAGTACCAGAACCATCCACAGCTGGAACACATCACACACTGAGGACCTGATGCTGAGATTACCAAAAACAGCAAACACTTAGATTCAAAGAATACCGTAATAGAAGAAAAGACCACAATATCGCAAAATAGATTTTATGCTTAGCTGAGGTGCAAAAGTTGGTGTATCAATATGGAAACAGACTTACTGAATACATCATGATGTACATGAAACATGTGACGTAAACGTCCACTGAAGCTTAAGTTCCTCCAAGAATAATAAAAATAGTGGCAAATGAAAACAAAGGAGGCTGTAACCTTCCTCACATTAATACATTCAATAATAATTTCACCATGTTTTCCACATGGTTCTCCATCGTTGAACTTTGACCAGAGCTCTTTTAACATCTTGTTGTGTCCTCTTCTTATGCAATGGTTTAATGGCACAGCCACCACCAACTGTTCCTCTCAAGGCGCTTAACTTCTAATATTCATATGGCGGTAGTGGATGGATGAATTTTGTGCTCTTATTTCCAGGATTGCAATTTTTATTTCAGGTGAATATTCCACAAAATCCATTGTACAGTTTTAAATGTTCACACCAGTGGCTGTGTGAATATTACAGTCCACCATTCACTCTGTTTTTCAGTTCGAAACACCGTAACGCCTTGATTCACAAGAGCGGCTGAAGAAATCCTCCAGTCCAGCAATGATTTTGTTCTTTAGTCCAAGGACTTTGGGGGAAAGCCTTTCACCATCCATTTGCAAGAGCACTTTCTGAATGAATTCATAGGAGTATTTCAGCTCTTTGGGGTAAGCCATGTTCAGTACATACATGACTCCCAGCATCATTGCACATGCTTGGGCTACAGATCCAATGTTGTCCAGAATGATTACTCCTTCAACATAAATGCCAATGTCATCATGAGCTCCAATTTCTCCACCCTCCTTGTTGATGACATATATGCCCATGGTGGATTTCTGCAGGTCTCTCTGGATGTCATCTCCTTCAATGTCCTGTATATTTGATGAAAATAGGGGAAAAAAAGAAAACATATTTATGTGATAGATTTTAAAGACATAAAATTCTAGATTTCTTTATATTTACAAAATACATTTATGCTGTTCAGTAAAACTATTAAAAACCTTTTTGTACTTTTGTAAGTTAAATAAAGGTTCATGAGAATGACCAAATCACAGATTTTAGTTTTTATTGTATTGTGGAAAATATTTAATATTCAATAGGAACCAATGGGCTTGGAGCTGAGACCCAGAAGTCAGAACGGCTTGAGAGATGGACTAAGGCCGGTTACACACTGCACGCGTCTCGCGAGCGTGGCGTTTCTGTTCTGTTGTGTGCGTAGATTTTTCTGTGTCCTACACACCAGAAGCATGTCTGACGCGGCGCTGCTCCTGCTGCAAGGTACAGGGAGGGCTGATCTCGGGACATAGCGCCAACAGATTCTAACTCTGAAAAATGGGTAAGTGGGCTGTCTGTGTAGCTGTAAAGAGCCTATACAGCCTATCTGATGTTGGACCGTCACTCACGTTGTTATCGTAGCATATCCTACTACCCTTTATTTATTTATTTATTTTTATTTATATATATATTTATATATATATATATATATATATATATATAGCCTACTGATTTGATTAAAGCAAGACAACATCGGCAGTATTGACTGCAAAATATGTTACAGAATATTTCGTTCTGTATGACCAGTGCAACATTTGAAAATATTACATTACATTTATATCTACATTGATGTCAAAACCTAGACTTTCAAACATCAAGATGTCATTTATTAATATGCATTTGTGTCTAAATGACATATAAACATATTTTCCTATTCTATTCCTATTTTGCCTGGAACGCTTCCAACACGCCAACACGCTCGCGTGAAAAATAGGCGTTGGTTCTATTTCTAGCAGGCACGCATCTCAGGCCGGCAGTGTGTAAGCTCTAACCTGTTAACATGGGAGCTGAAATATAAACAGACACGCTTCTGGCGGCTGACACGCTCGCGCGACGCGTGCAGTGTGTAACCGGCGTAACACATGGTTGGTTTTGGTCTTTTAATTGAACAATAATAAAAATTCTTGAACACACCAGGGTGTTTAGAAAATGGTACCTGCTTGCAACACTGTGCGGCAAGTTGTTAATTTTTATACAAATATTCTCAACCTTATGGCTACTTATAAAAGGTAAAAATGTATTTTCTAAAATTGATACTTGGGCAAATAGTCAGCGGTAATGTTAATGCCTTTGTCACCAACGGCTTAAAACATAAAAAAAACACCAGTATGATCCTTATGATCCTCTGTAGTGACACATTTTAGTGGCTAGAGCATTTTTCAAGTTTTGCAGTAGTTGATTTAAATAAACAGCAGGCTTCCACACTATCATAGCTCTAGACCCCAAAACACGAAAGCGTGTAGACATTGACAGGACTACAGTTGCCATTGTTGTGGTGTCAACAGACTTATTTTGTTATGCATCAGGTTTGTTTTCGTTTTTGGTGAGTGTCCCTTTAAATCACATTTTACACAACTAGCTAGCTAGTTTCTGGCCAGAAACACCTCCTTCTTCTGGAAAACCGATGTCAGCTGGGGTAAATGGCTGTCCAACTGCGCCATGAAGGTTGTTTCAAGTGGGATTGTTGTTAAATGCACTTACCAAAAACAATATGAGCTCCCAAAGAGTTAGGTTCTGTTCCACATCACACCAAGATCAGATATATCAAATATGAGAAAGACCTGCAATAGAAATAAAAATGAACAGGAATTAAAAAGATAAATCGTAAGTTGGTTGAGGAAAAAAAAAAGTAATTGTCCAATAATTAAAAACTTGCCCATGTATCAAGTCAGATAACTGCAAACTAATTTGTGTCCAAGTCCACATTTTAATAGTACCTTATTATTACTATAAAAACAATATGCAAAAATGGCAGATTAAGTGGACAGACAGACATGTAATTCATTTTCATTTTATTTATAAATGTATTTATTTATTTACTCCTGGATTATTTTCTTGCAATTGTGTTATTTCTCTGATGAGCTATTATAAATTACTTTGGAGCATTTCAGAAATGACATCCTTTAGTAGATGCTACAAGCAGACAGACAGGACATGTCATGTACAGACAGGGGGAGAATGAAGTTTATGGAAATTGTGTGAATTAAGTAGAAAACAGGTTTGGTTCCAGTATTTTTCATGTTCCACTTCTATATTAAAATTATTAGTGTAAGCAACTTAATAAGTCTTAGTGTTTAGAGCAGAAACAAAGTTAAACAAAATTAACCTGCTAGCTAAACCAACATTCTTATCCCTGTTGTCTTCTGCCTAACACTTCAGAACCTTAACTGGACTATGGGCTGTGGTCGTGCTCTGCTAGACCTCTTGTGTCATCTGCAAATCTGTTGCTAGTTAGCTCCATACCTGCAAACTCAAAAGGTCTGAAAAAGGTGACACCACCACCACCATTTAAGTAGCATTTACCCCTTTACCATTTACCCCTCCCAAAAAAAAAAATACTGTATAACTGTATGTAGTTAGTTATGAAGCATTTGCATGTCTCTACTTTGAAGGATATACTTTCAACCTCACCTTTACGTTTTAAGCGAGTCAGAAACAGTCCAAGACTAGCTGCTACCATGCAGTGAAGAGGAGCTTCTTTTTTTTTTTTTTTCCCCTTACCCGTATTCCGTGAAGACCTGCCTCTGATTGGCTAGTGTTCGTTGCCTTCGTTGTTTTGGTTGGTTAGGTTTAGATGTCACAGTCGGAGCCAATCAGAGGCAGAGTAGGGGCGGGTCTTCGCGAATACGGGTGTCAAAAAAATAGATACCTTCAAAGAAACGGTAAAGGGAAGGACCGGAGTATACATTAAATGTTAATATTAAACACACACAATATCAAGGTCTGCTTACACAAACCCACGACTTTTATTTATTGTTTCCTCAAGAGGCACAATGTGTTGATTATTTTCGGTTTTATAAAATCTGCTCTTAGCCTGAAATGGCTGTTGCTGTGTCTGCCACTCCGTGTTGTGTTTTGAATTAGGCTAACGGTATTTCAGGCATGCACCTACCTAGGGCTGCCATTATGTAGAAGCATAAATGATTGCTGTTTGGGCACATTAAGCAACTTTTACCAACATGATTTCACAGGTGTATTTTGTCTTTATGTTAACACACTGACAATATTAGAAAACATGCTTACAGCAAGTTAGGAATAAAGTAGTCTAGCTAGTCTACAAGCCCATACAGCAGGGAATGTGAAACTACCTACAATTAAACTGTCAATTAACATTAGTAAACCTGTTTATTCAATGTCCACAAACTAACAAATAAGTCTAACAAGACAAACACTGAAATCACCATGCATTTAACTTGAGAGCTATAAAGTTAGCTTAAAATGTTAAGATACATCTGTTACACTCAAGTTAACTTACTAGCTACACAACTAGCTAGCTAAACTAGTCGCTCTAACGTTAGCAAATGTTAATTTATCAAAACACAAACTGATAGCATTGGCTAGTGTTAACAGAAACCTGTTCAAATAAAATTATAACACACCAATGATTATAAATTGCTTACTTACCGAAAATGCAGAGCTATGGATACAGCATTCAAGGAGCTACTAACGAGGGGATAACGTTCAATCCAGCCTTTAGAACAAAGTGGCGGCATGTGGCTGCACATGCGCGGACCACATAGTATGTGGAAATTTAATTTTACATATTTTTTTCTAATTACTTTTAATTGACTGAAATTAACTTGTTTTAAACAAGGGCAGTGCTTTTGAAAATTAATTAACAGAAATATGTAGGATTTAATAACACATTAAAATCTATGAAATAAACCAGACTAAAACATGTAACATTTACAAGGGGTCAGAATCAGTTTTTTCAGTGTATATATATATCTATATATTTGGATTGCGGCAGATACTTTGAGGCATTTGGATTCAGTTCAAACAGACAGGCCACTTTGGTCCAAACTACTTTTAAAGGATTGTGCCAACTTATTGGGACTTTAGCTTATTCACCGTAACCCCCATAGTTAGACAAGTCGATACATACCCTTATCATCTCTGTGCTAGTTGTAACTCTGTCTGACGCACCCAGCGCTAGCTAAGACTAGCACAGATCCTGGAGGTAACTGGTTCTAATTAGCCTACTGCTCTGAATAAGTGACAACATGTTCCTGTTTACATGTTGTGATTTGTATAGTCACAGGGTGTACAAATATCAAGGTCATATGAGATACAGCCGTCTTCTAACCGTATACAAACTGGGAACTATATTCTCAGAAAGGCGAAGCACTGCTACTTCTGCTACTTGGGCGGAGTGACTTGATCGCAGCACCTGAAGCCCTGTGGTGAGGAGCAGAGAGTTCGCTTGGAGTTCGAATTACTAGATAGTAAAAGCATAGTGACCTTGTTATTTGTACACCCTGTGACTATACAAACAACATGTAAACAGGAACATGTTGTCACTTATTCAGAGCAGTAGGCTAATTGGAACCGGTTACCTCCAGGATCTGTGCTAGGCTTAGCTAGTGCTGGGGGTGTCAGACAGAGTTACAACACGCACGGAGATGAGAAGGGTATGCATCAACTTGTCTAACTCTGGGGGTTATGGTCCCAATAAGTCGGCGTGTTCCTTTAAGTGTTTGCCATGTAATGCTTTCGACATATTTTTTTTTTAGCATACAGTACCTTTGAGGTTAGTCTCGAGAATATTCTAGACAGTATTTGTCATTATTTTGGATTGTTGCAATAATAATACACATTTGCATAAAGCGAGCATTAAGTTCAGATGAATAAAAGATTTTCTACCATGGGTTATTATTAGGGCTGTCAATCAATTAAAATATTTAATCGTGATTAATCGCAATTAATTGCAGGATTGTCCATAGTTAATTCTCGATTAATCCCAAATTAATTGCACATTTTTTATCTGTTCTAAATGTACTTTAAAAAGGGATATTTTTCAAGGTTTTAACTCCAACCCTTAAACAAAACGTAAACATCCATTTGCAGAAGTGATTACCAGCCAAAGTGTCTTCACTTTCCAAAAATATCCTCTACCTCATGAGGTCTAAACTCACTATGGTCCCCACAAAGACAGAAGTACAAGCGTACACACACACACATATACACACACACACATACCACAGACCCATTATTCAGTCATGCTCACTCCTATCATTAACTCTGGAAACTGTGATCAAACAAGTGTTTCACTAATGATCTGCACTATTTTTCTAAACCATTATCATATGCGTACATACCACGGGATTTACACTCAGACCACAGATGAATTTACTCCTCTCTGTAATCCATCACTTTCTGGATGGATGTTTGGACACAAATATCACACAGGTGGTAAGCACAATAAAAACAACCCTTGCACAATGTAATGCAACTCAATGATATATAATGTACTATGTTTTGTGACCATTGTTTATATTATTAGACATATACAGTGCCTAATGTAGTTACATAGGTAAAAATAAGATATAGTTATTTTTTTTTTAGAGATTTATCTTTTTTTTGCACTAAAGGCAGATTGGTTTGATATTAATAGAAACCCTTTGACTCAACAATGGTATCAGAAATAACTGTGCACAATAGCATCATGTCATTTCTTATTAAACACCATGCAGTGGATGCCGCACACACACACACACACACACACACACACACACCACCATCACCTGGAATTAAAGTGAGCATTTGAAAGCAAAACTGTCATCTCTGTTCACCACATTGACATTCTTAGTCATGGTAAGCAACACGCATCCGGTAGGTGCAACGTCTGACACCAAAAGCTGATGACAAATCCCACACTTGGAAAAAGGATGTCATATTCTCTAACTAATCTTCAAGTTTGGTCAGAGAAACCGTGGATGTATGTATTAGTGTTGAGCACACTGCGTTAAAGATGTGTAGCACAGAAGAGTTTAATTTCAAAAGTATTTCAAAACTGACACTATTCTGTCCCTAGAACAGGATTTATGTTGACTCAGTTCATTCAGGGAGACTTACCTCAAGAAAGATATAATTTTTAGCATAAGATGTTCACACAGTTGCTGAGTTGCTGATAAGAACTGTACTCAAACCGTTGTGCAGTATTTTGACGACTGATAAGGCTTTAAAGACGTATTGTAAAAATAGAGCATGTGGAGAAGGAAGAGAAGTAGTGATAGTGGTGTTAAGCAGCAGAACGAGTAGTGCAACTAAGGTGGGAAGCACTAGAATAACCGCTTACAGCAGCAGTAAATGAGCATGTGAACTTTACCTTCTGTGCAGAAGACTTCTTCACTGACCTTGTTGACATAAGAGTGACTATCACTGTAAGTTGTAAGTTAGATGACTGCCTGAAGCACAACTAATGACACATCATTTATTTATTTATTTTTTGTTTTAAAGATTTTTATTTTGATAGGACAGATGAAGACAGGAAAGGGGGCAGAAAGAGGGGGGATGACATGCAGCAAAGGGCCACAGGTCGGACTCGAACTGGGCTGCTGTAGTGAGGCCTGAGCCTTGGAACATGGGGCGCATGCTTAACCAGGTGAGCTACCAGGTAAGCCCACACAATTTATTTTATCATACAACATGTCAGTTTCAAACTGTAAATCATGAGATCACTTATCAAAACTTAACTACTGCCCAAAAGATGAAAAAGATCTGATAATTCCTGTGGGGTAATTGATTTACTGCAGCAGAATATAGTAATGGTATAGACAATGTCAAGACAATGGGCTGAAAAAAATATAAATACCTACAATATAAGCTAAAAGAGTTTCTTTTGTCAAGGTTTAGATCTACTCCAAATGTATGCATTGACCAACAAGCAGAGTACCTGACCCTTATCCGACACCTTGCAGATGACTGCTCACTCTACATGAAAGACGCGCTCAGCAATACAGAGGACCTCAACATGGCCTATCTTACTTTGGATTGAAAAGAATCAGCTGAGGTGGTTTGATGTGTGTCTCTTGCTTGCCTACCTCTGGAGATGTTCCAACTAATAAGACACAGAGGCAGTGCCAGGACATGCTGGAGGGGTTACGAGTAATACACTCTGGGAGGGTTAGGCTTATGCTTTACTTACAAGTTCATTATAATATCATTATAAGCAGTGGTGTGGTCTAGCTTTTTGTACTGAGTTTACTGTAATTTTTCCCTCCCAGCTTCATACCCTCCCGTCGCAGAGCAACAACACCATATGTTTTTTTGTAACATTACCGCGTATAGCATCAGCCTCATCTGGCTCATTTTCTGTAGTTTCTCATTTTCTTTAATGTCTGCTGCAGTGTCACCAGAAGTGGCAGTATAGCTTCAGGAACAGGCCTACCAAAACACTGAAAGAGTGTAGTTTAAATTTGCTTTTGTTTTATATATCTCCTTTAGTGATTCATATTAGTACATTTCATATTTGTGCAGAGAATGACCGCCAAGCAACTGTGTTGTTGTTCCTTGATAACTCACAACACAGACAGGGTTTATGAACAAAAGTGTGAAAGTTCTGTCACAAAAACAATTGTCGTTACGTATCCTTGCCCTTTTGTAAGTGGGTATACGGAAATCTGTGACCTTTCCTAGTGGGTATACAGCGTATACCTGCGTATCACATAGACTACACCACTGATTACAAGTTGCAGTTTATTTAACATCTGAGTCAGGGTTGCTCTGTCAGGTTTGTGAGGCCTAGTCAAGCCTGATCTCCTATTCATTCACTGCAGGCAAAGGAAAAGACATGCTACAAATAATAAAATGTAGCAGATGCTCTGTGTAATAAGACTTTTTTAATTTGATGTTCAGGCAACACTTGAAACAGTTGCACACGAAATAGGATTAGTCTGAATCTGGGATTTTTTTTACATCAGAGTTATGTGTTGTAGTAAAATGACAAGGTCCATCTGTGTGCAGATAACAGGCCCTTAAAAGAAAATTATAATCAGTCTCGGGGGAGAACAAAATGGCACTGCTCATACACTGCAGCCAAATATCTTCATTTATAAAGAGTCAATTGCATATCTTAAAAGCAAAGTGGCTTCCAAGTCTGCTTACTGGTGATTAGATTGAGGAATCTCTGTCTATGTGTTGCCTGACTCTATCTTCCCCTCACATTCATTTCCATCTTGCTTCTTCTTTTTTTTATCTCAGTCTGTACTTCTTTCTGGACTTTTTACTTTTCACCCTCTCCTCATCTTTTTCACCTTTGCATTTCTGTCCTCTGCTCCTCCAACCCATCAATTCAGCAGCTGTGAATCAATACTTGTTAATATAGTTTTACCCCATGTCAGCTTCTGAACACTTTGCACACACATATAGCAAAGTTTCTCTACGCTAACTGATTAGCTACATTAACGTCAAGGCCATGCACTAAATGTCCAAGGCCAGCGACTTGATTGGTCAATACCCAGCGGCCTGTGTCCTAATTGGCTGGCCTACGAATAAGAGCAGAGGGACTTACTACTTCTACTAGGAAGAAGAGAGATGCCAAGATTGGATCCCCAATCACAGTCGGTGTGTGTGTGTGTGTGTGTGTGTGTGTGTGTGTGTGTGTGTGCGCATGTGTGTGTGTGTGTGCGTGCGTGCCTGCGTGCGTGCATGCGCATGTGTGTGTGTGGCCTGCACTGGTCTATTCAGCTCATTTTTGCCCTGCCAATAAAACTGTACTTACATAGAGGCCTTGATATTTAATATCATCATTTATCCTATTGGCTTCCATGAAAGTCACCGAACAGTCCACTGCTCAACTCAAGATTTATCAATCTAATTATTGTTTTTTTGTATCTAACACAAGCAACGGCTATCTATCTATCTATCTATCCATCCATCCTTCTACCTATCTATCAATATCATATATCATACCAATATCATATATATATATATATATATAGATAGATAGATAGATAGATAGATAGATAGATTAACTAGGTCGATTTTTGGACTAAAATGATCAGACGACTCCCTGAGAGAAACTGCCCACTGGGGAGGTCCCTTGAGAACAGATGGGGAAGTGGTAAAAAAAGAGGTGGGTAAACTATAACTTCTGTGATCAGGTGGACCACGACGTGGTCACCCGGTAAGGTGGGCCACTGCCTACCGCTGTATGTGTATCCTGATGACATCGTTAGAGGCTATCATTTGACGGTACTACCAAGGGTATCACTGGTTGTTCCCTCATAGGTCACACAATCACTATTCAATTCATACATTAATCTAAGTTCTTGTTAAAGAGACTCAAGAAGGAATAATATGGTTGAAATCTATAAAGTTTACTAAATGACAAAACAGAGAGAACAAAAATATTTGAGAGAGATATAGAGGGAGGCTCATACAGTATCCAGGGCTTCCAATGCATAATACGTAATGATTATGGGTTTAGGGATTTGGAATTATTTTCATAGTTGATAAATCTGTTATTTTCTCAATTAATCAATTAGTTGTTTGGTCTATATGTCAGAAAAATGTGGAAAATATTGATCAGTGTTTCCCAAAAGTCCAGGATGACGTCCCTAAAATGTCTCGTTTTGTCCACAACTCAAAGATATTCAGTCACAGAGAGAAGACACTAGAACATATTCACATTTAACAAGCTGACATCAGAGAATTTTTTACTTTTGTCTTAAAAATGACTCAGACTATTTGATTATCAAAATAGTTGTTGATTACAGTTTTTAACGATTGCTAATGTAGCAGGTGCAGATTGACGACAGAAGGAGGAATCTGGTGCCACAAATTTTAATTTAAATATAACTCAGTTTCTGTAATTAACAGAAGAAAGACAATTTAAGTTGCACTGTACTTTCCACAAGCGTAATGGCTGCTGACATTAACAGACGCTTTTGCAAAACCTGTTACTTGTAACATGGGCTAATGGGAAAAGGTAGAGGTGACTTGTTGAGTCAGTGGCATGAATCTACGTGAACCAAATGTACCTCAAAAACATGAAGTTTAGTACTGTTTTCCGAGCTCACCCACTTTGGGCTTGTAGCCGAGGCCGTTTGCTGGCATCAGGAGGAGGGCTGCTGTCTTGACGGTGCTTAAACAATTGCCGGATATCCATATTTACAATTAATTCATCATTACATGAGACATGTAGGCTAGTTTGGGCTAGTGACCATAGACTTAGCTAGTGACTGACGAATCTGGATGCAGTCTGCTGCTTCCTGCTGGATAAAGAAAACAAACCCATGTGACGCGTTCGTCCAATCAGCTGCCGGTTTTCATTACTTGGGCAACAATACAGAGTAGCGCCGCCTGCTGTTATGTAGACGTATTACGTTTCTCAGCCGCCACATGAAGTAAACAAACACAGCTCCGTTAATTTCGTTAATTTTTTAACGAGTTAAATATTACAAAATTAACGCAAAAATTAAAGCGTTAATTTTGACAGCCCTAATTTCTACATATGGACCAATCACTGTATAAAGTTCCTCCTGTGCTGGGAGAGTATGTACTTTGAAGTAGGGGCAAACTACGATCTTTCGCAGTTCTTGCAGTGCGTACACATTAAAAAGGGGGGTTCTTAGAAGTGGTTTCTAAGACCAATTACAATTTCCTCTGATCGGAAAATAGATAATAATATGACTTTGCAGGGAAAATAAATTATAATGTAATATAACTGACCTTTCCCAAAACCCTCAGCAGGTAAGCCAAGACACAGCACTGACTTTTTCCTTTTAGCACTATTGCCACTCATTTCTATCTCTCATCCCATTTACTCTATCCCCTCTGTACCTCACCGACCCCCTACCAGCTCCCTCACACTGTCATACGGATGAAAGTGTTAGCACAGTTCATTTCATGTCAATGGACCCACTGAGTTGGAATTCACCAAACCATACAATCAAGAAAAAGTACTACCAATCCGACAAACAATACCACAGCTGTGGTATTACAGCATTTTCAGCAATATGAGTGGGCCTATGCCAAGTTTGTGTAGTTTTCCTCAGTGTTTGTGTGTGTGCATAGTGGGAATTGGGGTCAACAGTGTGTGCATGCCTGTGCTTAAGAATTGTATCTAATTTGAGTATGGTATGTGAATTCACTTTGTTTGTGTAGCCTACTGAGAAGATAAGTTTAGCATTGCAACCAGACAGCTGTTGTACACATAGCTATGAAAAGTAATGAAATTTGGATGTATTCCACGTATTACTTTAATTGACTGCCGCTTTATTAGGTTGCAAAAATGTAGGTAGGAAGTCGGGGTAGTGGATGGGTCCCAAAACACAGGACATTTAAGTCAGGGAGTGGAGTTTGTGTCCCAGAAGAAGTTAATGGGAAAAGAGACTCAGCCCGGAAATGGGTGTCTGTGTCCCGGAAGCACTACTTAAGGGGACCGGTGTTTTAACATTTTTTTTTAACCTTATCCGTTTTGATGCCTAAACGCCGCCACATGACAGTCACCTAGCTGTCACGGCCGCTGTCACGACCATCTCCTCATGGTGACAGGTACCTGGCTAAACTAAATTATAAAGACCGCTAAACCTAACTGTCCAATGACAGTTCATGCTACATGACCGGACTGCAGTCGCCGTAATTTCGTAAGATATCAAACTAATTGTTGTGCATAAGTTGTCGTATAAAATCATACGAACCCGTTCATGAGAATGTGTTGTAACAACTGTAAGTGCAAACAAAACAATAAGCTACTATAAAGAGTTTGGTTACATTTAAACTAAAGCAGGCCTGACTAAAATAAAATATGAGGAATGATGAAGAATCAAACCTTACGTCTACAAGTCCGTTTCTTTGTCTGTACACATGCTACAGTAAATGTACTATGGTGTAACAGAAATAGGGAAAAGAAAAGGATACAGCATAGTCCTTTCCACACTTGAAAGGTAAGAAAGGCGGGGAAAGTGAGGAGATAAATCAGACACATCTGCAGCTGGTGGAAGGGGAAAAAATATGCAGCTGTCACGGAACAGAGGTGACAAGAAAACACCACTGCATAATGCTGACTACAGACCAGTATGATACACACATTATTTTTTTTCACTGTATCGAACATGGTGGCATAATTCATTTTTAGTTTTTCTGTAGCAAAAGCTTTTAAACATTTCAGATGTTTTGTATTAGCTTGTTACTCTGAGACTTACTTCTAACCTATAAATTACATACAGGCTAAGTCGTTTGGTGAATTAATTAAATGGCATAAACTGTGCTCTGTTTTATTACCTGTTGCTGTAAACATGCTATACCTAATTAAAAAAGAAAATGAATTAAAGTTGGATTACAGAATAAATTACAAACTGCTGCTGTGCTGAACATCATTACAGTAAAGGTCAACTGAAAGATAATTATTTTAAAACAAAACTGATAAACTGAATATTTAATAAAATTGTTGTATGTGATGTATTTAAAAGAAAACAGTGGGTAGGAAATAGGTTCAGTATGTCGAGTAGCCGCAAACGTCTATTTAGTGACTAGGCATAAACTGCTGTAAGTAATTTTATTAAATGTCACCATCACCAAACACACTACACTCCTCCACTTGGTGGTGGTTGTTGTAGTGAGCTTCAAATTAAGTATATTCAGCATAAGTAAATAAACCCTAATTATATCGAAAAATGCACAACTGCACAGTTGTTAGATAAACATGATCAACAATAACCTAATCAACAACTTAAACTTCTCCCTCTACAATATACAACAGCATCTACCACCTAATTACAGCAGCAGCAATATAAAAAAGGAGTAAATGGAGCAGGAGTTTCCTCAACTACTGTACGAAGGCTCCAAAGAAATCAATAGTGATGAACATGCATGCTGATGGAAAATGCTAAAGTTTGTCAATGACACATAACTGCATGCATGCATGCACGACAACAAGCAGCTTCTTCAAGGCCCCATATTATAAAATCAGCGGCTCATACATCTGCTGCTTGGCTACCAGCTGACATCCAATCATATTCATATAGTGGTAGAGAGCAACAACCTGACATTTCATACCGACTACGCAAATGCCGTTTTTCCTTCCACCACCCTGTCTTCGTTCTAATGTGCTTTTAGTATTATTGACTATACTAAGATCTAATGCTCATATATGTATTAAGGTCTGATATTATAAAAATTAAGATTTACATGTCTTTTATGATTATAAAGCAGTATGTCACAACTACACTATAGATAGAAAGTGCTGCTACAGTCATTCCCCAGCTGCAATGATGATGCAAAACGCTGAGTGCGCAGATGCAGAAGACCCGGCAACACTGACCAATCAGAGCAGCAATCGGGAGGGCTTAAAGAGACAGGCGCTAAAACACAGCAGGTGAATACAGGTGTATTAAGACAGACAGTATGAAAAAAAAAATGTAAAATGAAATTAAACAAGTCCAACCCCACAGCCTGTTCATTGTCCTTCTGCTCCTTAAGAATCTCACAGAGCTGACTCCATAAATTAAAGCTAAATTAAAATCTAATTATCCAACCTGATTGGCTGTCACTGATTTATGTTGATTGACATGTTGAAATGCATATTGTACATATCAACAAATATAAAAGACTTTTCCACATATTTTCTTCAAATGTGGCAGAATCTTTATAATGCACCTGTCCATAGTCCATAATGGATGCAAAACAACTTGCTGCCATTTCCAGAGTTGTTAACCTTGTATCATCCTCACCTTGATTCATGTCCATGTGGCTGTCTGATGCTCTGTTAGAACTAACAGCTCACAACGGTAGGCTAATTTGGATCATGATGAGAAGGTACAAAGTGATGGATCTAGGAGATGAATACTAGATGTAGTCACTTGATTAATCTTATATCTGTAACTGAACTGAAACACCTCATAATATCAGTTATGAGGGTTATTCCGTATTTCAACAAAGATATATCGCGCTTTCCTCAGTTTATATCACATCCAAATAAGCTACGCACAAGTACTGTGTGTGTGCCTGCATGCATGTGTGTGTGTGTACATGGACATAAATGTTTAATATATCTTGACCTTATTCTTTCTCCTAACAATGCCACAGAGGTAAACACAAGTAAGTGGACACAAACATACACTTGACACACATGGTGAGAAAATGTGAGCAGGGATGAGTCATTTTAAAGTATAAAAAAGAATGTGTTGCATCAATCACACAGTAAGAAGAGTTTATTATTCAATTCAATTTTATTTATAGTATCAAATCATAACACGAGTTATCTCGAGACACTTTACAGATAGAGTAGGTCTAGACCACACTCTATAATTTACAAAGCCCCAACAATTACAATAATTCCCTCAAGAGCAAGCAGAGCAACAGTGGCGAGGAAAAACTCCCTCTTGGGAAGAAACCTCGGACAGACCCAGGCTCTTGGTAGGCAGTGTCTGACGGTGCCGGTTGGGGATGCAATGAACAGTGGCAGTAATAGTCACATTAATAATGGAACAGTGACTTCAAATGGTAGTTGTAGTAGTTCATGTCATATCAGTGCGCTGCAGGGTGTTACAGGATGTAGCGTGGCCCAGCAGAGCATGGATGGACGTAGCAGGAAGTAGCACGGTTCAGCAGGACGCAGCATGACACTACAGGGCATGGCAGAGCTTAGCAGGGAGTGCAGCAGGACCACGGCGACAGCTGCAACCAAGATCTTGGTGCCAACGTTCTCCAAGGAAATACGCTGGGTGAAAAAACATAAGAACTCCGGGGAGTAAACTCCCCAGAAGCTAGGATTAGTAACAAGCATTTCTGGGACAGGATACACACAAATGGTAATAGAAAGGGAGAGGAGAGAGCAGCTCAGTGTGTCAAAGGAAGGAAGTCCCCCGGCAGTCTAGACCTATAACAGCGTGACTAAGAGAGACAGGTCATAAGGAGAGGTGGCCTGTTTGGGCTTGAAACTCTCCCCTGCCGGATCGGGCTATGCTGGCCGGCCTCCCTCTACTTTTGTTATATTATTAATCTAACGACAATGAATAGAAACATGTGGGCCTGGTTAGGCGGACGCCGCAACTCCTCACTCCCTAACTATAAGCTTTATCAAATAGGAGAGTTTTAAGTTCATTCTTAAATGTGGTGACAGTTTCTGCCCCCCGAACCCAGATTGGGAGCTGGTTCCATAGGAGAGGAGTCTGATAACTGAAGGCTCTGGCTCCCATTCTACTTTTAGAGACTATAGGTACCACAAGTAACTCTGCATTCTGGGAGCGCAGTGCTCTAGTGATTATCTCTCTCAGTCTGTATGAGAGAGAGAGAACCGATTGTATGCAACCACCACCCAATTTACTTTCACTCATACAGACATGCACAGGATAATTGAACCCTTCCTCTGGTGGTCAAAGCGTGGAGATATGAAATCCGATAAATCTTGCATTGTGGCAGAAGGCAGACAGCACAGACATGGGGATGTACAGATAAAGAGAGATGGGTCTGCCTGTGTGTGTGTGACAGAGGACGAGACAGAAAGTGACAGAAGGAAACAAAGCATAGCCTATGTGTTGTTGCGTGTTAGGTGTCAGTGCTTCAATGGACTTCTAGATGTTCGTATGTTTTACGCATGACTGGTTGAGTTCACACTTCAGCTGAAGCTTCTTCACATCAGATTTTTCCATCGTGCGACACCTAAGATGTTTTCTAATCATCGTGAAAAAGAGAAATCTGTACAGACAGACAGTTCTTCACTCTTACGAAGGGGATGCAGAATTATGTGGGGGGAAAAAATGGAGGAGAATGGCAAAGTTAGTAGCCCAACTGTCCATTGTAAAGATCTCACTAAATGTAACGACCAACTGATTCAAGTTTTACCTACCGTACTTGGTGTAGTGGTGTGCACACTTTAAAAAAAAGTACTTCAGTTCATCTGGCTAAACGGTTGGCTTGTTTACAAACTAAAAGATAATCTGACTGGTTTAATTATTGCCCCGTTGGAGGTTGCCGTAGTATCTATTTTAGCAATTCATTCACCAAGTACAATATCATAACTGATGGAAAAGATGGCCAAAACTAGAAGGGCAAAAGAGCACAGACCTCTGCCAAGGGCATGCCCTATCTTGCAATGTAAATGAAAGTAAAACATAATTTTTGTATCCGTCCCTTGATTCAGATCAGCTTCAAAATGTAATGGGTTCTTCCTTGTCACATCCTACACTTTTACACCAAGTTTCATGGAAATGGTGCCAGTGGTTTTTCCATAATCCTGATGACAAAAAGACAAGCAAACCGAACCAAAAACATAACATTCTTGGTTGAGGTAATACGCTTTAATAAACCAGAATAATTATCCAAACCTAGCTGCTCCACTGAAGCAGCTTCAAGTTATGGAGTGTGTGTAAGGACCCTGACACACACATGAAAACCTCAAAGAAGGAAGACTGACTTATGCATGCCTTACATTACCTCATGTCTTCTGTTAAAAATTGTATTTGAGAAAACCACAAAGGCTACAGCTGATGACCAGCTGATCGCCATTATGCACATATGTTCAGCACCTGGTTGAGAAGTACTCTGTACACTGAGTTTGAAAAGCATCATCCAGCCTTGTGCATGTTTTGGTGCAACCATTCTGAGGTGCATCTTTCTATGCACCTCTTTGTGCGCTTTTTTATGTATGCAACTCAGAAGCTTTGATAAATAATTTCACTTTTTGCAAGCAAGGAGCAACCATTTGTTCGTTTGCTTTTACTCAACTGAATGTTTCATTACTTTTCAAACTATAAAAACCAAAACTAAACTAGACACATATGGCATATTCATTTTGAATGCAGATCTGCAGAGTTAAATTGTGTGTGTGTGTGTACACCAAGAGGCAGACTTTTCTCTTCATAGTTAGATAGATGTGGTGTTCAGTGATGGATAGTGTGTGTCCCGAGGTCATATCTTAAACTATCATTCACGTACTGCTGAGGCGTCATAACCAAGAACAGAGCTGAATACTGAATCCAATAATGGACACACACACACACACACAGACACAGACACACAGACACACACACACACACACACACACACAAACCAAAACAAAGTATTTTTACAAAATTCAGTATGCACAAGTTTAAGATGGATTTACAAATGGCCAGATGTTTTAATCATCAGTTTACTGGAATCGTGCATTAACCTTTTGTTTTAAATTAAAGCCACAATGCAGCAGACAGAATAGCATTAGCCCTGGTGAAAACAGTCACACCTTGACACTGAACCTTTAGCTGCTCCAGGCGTGCTGTTCTGTAGGTGACCCTTACCCTGAGGCAGGCAGAAAGATCAATAAAATGATTGACAGGATGTCTGATCTTTAGGATGTTTCGTGGGGAGGAGTTAAATGAGGACAAAAAAAAATCCATAAACTTCTACTGGGGTGTGGACTGGCAATATGAATTAGTTCATAAAATCTTCAATTTGTCAAACACTTTGGCCAAAAGTATCTTGTGCCAGAGATTTCTATGAAATATGGTACTGATGATATTCATGGTCCCCATGGTATAGTTTTGGTGACCATACTGACTTCTAATCCAATGCAATCCTTTAGTTTTCTAATATACTGTATGCTCCCCAGATGATAAACCTTTCATATTTTGGACACTTTCCTGTGGTGCCACAATTCCATACAACCACAAAACCCCTGTCAAACAGTGACACTTACTGTAGTTTACATATTCATGCTCCTCTTAACACCACCCTTGCCTCAATTCTCCTGATTGTGGCTCCAGATAAAAGCCCATGTGCACGATATCATTGAAATAAAAGTTCTCTGCAAAATTTCATCGTAATGTGCCTGTAAAATCTTGTGTGCAAATTTGACATGTTGGCATGTTATGCAGAGTACAAAATGTATTGAATATCTGACAACACATTTGTGACTCTGTACTTCTCCTTTTGCCTTTTCTACATCTACATAGTTGGACAGGTGTAAAAAAATGTCTTCTGGTCAGGCTTTCTCAAAAGCCCTGAATCTTTTGGGTTTTTAAAATGACTTTAAACGATCAGCAAATCAATGAAAAGTTCTAAAGGGGAAATATCACCATGTATCCTGTGAACTCTACTAAAAATAAGTTTCAAGATAAGTAATGCTATTTATGCCAAATTCCTACCCTATCTAAATGTTATGTTTTGTAGCCTAACTTAACAATAGTAACATCAGACAGGATGTAGCCTCTACAGGATGATTCTTTTTCTTGGCAACTATAATTTTTTTTCCCCAAATGATGTACAAATTATTAGGCATTCTATTATCAAACGGCTTTAAAAATAGTGCATATAGCTGCTGCTGTAAAAGGAGGATTCCCCCAGAACCACACCTAGGTTAAGCTGAGGCCCGAGTGTTTACAACATCTGGCTGAGCCCCTGCTTCTGGTGGTTTTACCTCCATCTGCTTGATTAACTGTACGTCCAAACCACAGCTTGCTTGGTATTGAGCCCACTAGCCAACCAAACTTTATGTTCATTGATGATTTTTTTTTGTGTATCCTTCTAGGGCAGTTTATGTGATAAAGGACCTGTTCAATTGTATTCACCATTTCTAATCATTGCTCTTTGGGTATTGAAAGTGTTCCTGTGCTTTCATGCTGGTGACGATAACCTCCCTGGGGATGCAAGCAGCATGGACTCCCTTCGTGGTGCCCAGGATCTCATGGGTAGGAAAAAGTATCAGCTTTAAAGTGCCCATATTATGAAAAAAACACTTTTTCTGGGATTTGGGGTGTTCTTTTGTGTCTCTGGTGCTTCCACACACATACAAACTTTGAAAAAAAAATCCATCCATGCTCTTTTGAGTGAGATATGGTTTCTGAATGTGTCCTGCCTTCAGTCTCCTGGTGAGCTGTTCAAAATCGGCTCGGACTGTGACGTTACAGTCCGAAATGAGCTGGCTAACCTCAGACCTTAGCTCGTAGCGTTAGCGTTAGCATGCTAACGCTAGCATGCTACGTCATTCTCAATAGCAAAGCACTGCTACAACACACACAAGTTCACCATAATCTACAAAAGAACTACTTCCATGTGCACCCTCATTTAGAAGTCTCCCAGCTAATCCTGCCTTGTAACTGAAAGTTGGAGAAACAGGCTTTCTTTAACTGTCTCTAGAGTTAGCTAGTTGACATGCTTTACATCGGAGCTACTGAGCATGTGCAAGTGCAATCAAAGATAGTACAGAAGAAGAAGATGAAAAGAGGTCTCACTCTGTAGCTAAAACAGAAACCAGGTGAAAAGAGGAGCTGCAGGAGTGAGAGACAGCTGTGCAGTACAACAAAAATATGTAAATATGTAAACCTATTCTGGTACAACCTTAAAACACAGTTATGAACCTGAAAATGAGCGTAATGTGGGCGCTTTAAGAAAGGAAGTGAACATATACCAGGGTAAGTCCACCTGTAAGTATTCAAACTCACTGTCTTAGATAGCGGCAGAACTCCGAAATAACAAGTTTCTGCTGGACATCAACAATGTATGATACATGTCATGAATAACATTTGGTGTTGACTAAGTGTCTTAGCCCTTTCAGTGATGAATGTAGATTGTGTCAGAGGTGATTTGTAATTAAGTGGAAAGACATTTAAGGGCGTCATTATCATTCATTCTACTTGATTATGACTAGAGTGATTAATGTAGCAATTTATGGTGCAGACCTGACTCAATTCATTACATAGCCCTATTAATGAGAAAGAAAATTAAAATGTTTAATTAAAACACAGTAGAGACATTAAAAGTTTTAAGCTGTGTAATGTGTCTCTAGACAATAAGAATCTTTCTACATATATAGCTGACATCAGCACGTTCCTGTAGAAAGTGTATCATTTCAAACCGTTTACAGCGACAACAACAAAAAAGGAAATAGAATGAATTGTGATTTGAAATGCTCCTATTGAACATTTTAAAAGCTGGGAAGCAAAATGGCACAATGTGAGATTTGACACCATTGAATCCGGGTCTGATTTACTACATTTCCCTGTTTTGAAGATATATAAAATAAATAGATATTGTCTGCTCATTTTTTTTGAAAATAAATAACCACAGTGGTCATTGCTGCTTGGCTTCATGTTAAATTATGCAACACATGTAATGTTGGTGTGAAACATTTTCCCAATCCTAACCCAGCTCCAGTTCTTTTTATCAAAACACAAATATTAACAGATTAGTTGTACCATTGGCAGATTAACAAAGCCTGCATGGATGCTGATAGAAGAGATTTGTTGCCATTAAATAATCGGCTTTGCTTTTGGATTTCAGACCAGTCACTAGATGTCAACAGCAAAATAGTCCTGCAATACATTTAGAACCCACCAGCTGTCCAAAGTGTCAAGCTGAGCATCAGCAAAGCAAGACATGCCTTTAGAACACTCCGACCTGTATGGCTCTCTTCCCAGTTCTCTAGAAACACCAAAATCAGAATCTTCAATACAAATGTAAAATCTGTCCTTCTAAATGGCTGTGAAACCTGGAAAACCACAAAATCAATCATCAATTAAAGCTGCGAGCAGCGATGGACGGGCCCTCGCATAGGGGCGGATCAAACCATCACCAATTAAAAAGGAAGTCTCTGCTGAGTTCAATTATACCTCACACAAGGGTCTACATCAAACGGATCATTAGTTATGAAAGGGGGCGTGGCTTAAACATAGGGGGGCGGGCCAAACCGTCACCAATGAAGAAGGAAGTCTCTGCTGAGTTCAATGATACCTCACACAAGGGTATACCTTAAACGGTTGAAATGTTATGAAAGGGGGCGTGGCTTAAGCATAGGGGACAGGCCAAACCATCACCAATGAATAAGGCAGTCTCTGCTGAGTTCAATGACACCTCACACAAGACTCTACCTTAAACGGTTCAAATGTTATGAAAGGGGGCGGGGCCTGCGTAAGTGGGCGTGGTCATATTATAGGGGGCGGATCAGTATCACATGTAGTGATAATCGGACAACGTACGCTCGAGTTTCACCCACTTCCTGTTTCGGCGGCGAAACGCACAAAATGGCCGCCCTGCCACGGCCACCCCCTATGACAAAAAGTTTTTCTTTTAACAACTTTTCATCTTTAACATCTTAAGATGGCACAGACCGAGTTTGAAGGTGATCGGATGAAATCTCTAGGAGGAGTTTGTTAAAGTACAACATGTGGAAATGGCCAAAATCGCACTAATTTTGAACTTTGAAATCAAAACGGCGGACTTCCTGTTGGGTTTAGGATATGGCTGCAATTAAGTGTTCTATACCTCCTGACATATTACATATGTGTACCAAGTTTCGTGAGTCTACGTTAAACGCACTGCAGGGGCTCAATTTTTTTAACTTTCTAGGGGGCGCTAGCGAGCCATTTTTGTGCAACTATTCCCGAAACCCTTAAAATACGTAAATTTTCACCAGACTTGATGCGACCGCCAAATTGGGTGAGTTTTTGAATATGTTAAGCCCCTCAAAAAGCCAATTCATTTGACGAAATAATAATAATTCCTTCAGTTTCAATAGGGCCTTCGCCGCTGTCGGCGCTCGGGCCCTAATTAAATCCAGAATGTGGGGATGGATCGGTCTAACACTTAGGAAGGATCTAAGGAACATAGCAAGACAAGCTCTGGACTATAATCCCCCAAGGCAAGAGGAAGCTAGGGAGATCTAAATCCAACTGGAGGCGGTCCACGTTTGATGAACTGTCCAAGACGGGGACCTCCTGGCAAGAAGTAAAGACCTTAGCGTAGAGGAGAGTGAAGTGGAGATCCATGTTGGACGCCCTATGCTCCCAAGGGGTCCAAGAGGACTAAGTAAGTAAGTCAGTAAGTAAGTAAGTAAGTGAGCGGTCTAAAGTGCATGAAATACTCTTGTTGAAACTGGTCAGCAGAGATAGTCACTGATTTACTTACAGTACAGGCCAAAAGTTTGGACACACTTTCTCATTCAATGCGTTTCCTTTTTATTTTCATAACTATTTACATTGTAGATTCTCACTGAAGGCATCAAAACTATGAATGAACACATATGGAATTATGTACTTAACAAAAAAGTGTGAAATAACTGGAAAAATGTCTTATATTTTAGATTCTTCAAAGTAGCTACCCTTTGCTTTTTTATTAATAAGGGAAAAAATTCCATTAATTAACCCTGACAAAGCACACCTGTGAAGTGAAAACCATTTCAGGTGACTACCTCATGAAGCTCATTGAGAGAACACCAAGGGTTTGCAGAGTTATCAAAAAAAGCAAAGGGTGGCTACTTTGAATAATCTAAAATATAAGACATGTTTTCAGTTATTTCACACTTTTTTTGTTAAGTACATAATTCCATATGTGTTCATTCATAGTTTTGATGCCTTCAGTGATAATCTACAATGTAAATAGTCATGAAAATAAAGAAACACATTGAATGAGAAGGTGTGTCCAAACTTTTGGCCTGTACTGTATGTACCAACATTTTAGCATCTAGACAACCCTAAAAGATGAATGCTCATGTTCCTGGATCTGGTCAAACTTGACAATCTAGAGTAGTGTAGAGGACAGTTTGCTAAAATGTTTGAAAATTGTAAGGAATAGCTGCAAAATAAAGGGTGTCATTCATCTGCAATGACACCATGGCCAGTGTACAGTGTGAACATCAGACTTCACAGATAGAAAATAAAATCACAGAAGAATTCTGAGAAATGTCAGGGTTGGGAGTCACAGAGTATTGATGAATGTGCTGTATGGAAATTGATGTAACAGTCAACAACTACTAAGAATGCCCTGTGCAAATGAAAAAAAGAAGCAGTGAAGAAAGGCATATGTACAGAGGCTTTGCAGATTGTATGCAAGTCAGGGATTTCTTGTGATCTCAGACTCATGTCCTTCCTCCACAGACAGGCAAATCCCTCAGGAATTCCTGGCTTCGCTCAAATAGTCTCAAACAGGAATGGTGGGAGGCACTTGAGGGAATAGGCTTTGGAATAGTTCAGATGAGTTCTTCTCAAACCCATAGTTGTTTATAGTAAGACAGTAATACTAAAAAATGTATACAGACCACAGTAGAAAAAAACTATTTCTCGACTTGCACATTTACAATATCATTGCAATTTAGTAGTTATATGCTTGTAGCAGAAGTGGGGCTAACATTAAGTACTTAAACCGAGATATATATAATCTATAACAATACATGACTCAAATTGATAAGAAAAAAAATGTAAATAGTTAAAATTTTCATACATCCCCAAAACTCAAAATCTTCATAGAAAACTGAATGCTCTGTTTGCTGCAACAGTTCTAATAAAGTTAATCTGGACTTCAGAGTTCCAGCTAATTATCCCCTTCAATATGTATTGTAACTACAAACTGAATGAGTGGAGAAAAATAACTTATTACATGGGACATGAGAGGTATATTAAATGGTTTGATTAAACTATAAAATATGTTTTTGTCAACTATACTGTAGGATCGTGACACCTCTATTGAGAGGAAGACATCTACCCCCTAACCCCCCTCAACAATCTGTGAGTGTGTAGATGAGCAGGTAATCCACTGAGTGAATGGAGAGAAAGTTCACTTTGTTATGCATGGATTCAGTGTGCATATTAATTTGTTGTTATTTAGTAGCAACATGTTCTGGTATCACTGAGACATTGAGAGGACATACAAGTCATTGGGTTCAAGTTCGCTTTAACAAGTGACATTTAGTGGGAGGCAGGCTGTGACTCTCAAAAGCAATTGAATAACTTTACCAATTACTGCATATAATAAGTTACTAGGGAAAGTAACTTTGCCGTTACTTTTAAATATCTGCTTTTGTTATCTTATCATTGCATGCTATATTATTTTAGTGTTGACTAGACAGTAGGCTTTAGTAGTAGAAGACACAGCACAATGTTGTATGTACATGCTAACCTAGCTTTGCTGCCATAATTAAGAAATAATCATATCTGATGAGATCAAGTTTCTTCAGTTTACTTTAGAAACCGCTACTGACTGACGTTAGATCCTAACATGGGTGGTGATGGCGCAGTGAATTATACACATGCCTTTGGTGTGGGAGATCTGGGTTCAATTCCCACTGCGTTACATCAACCAATGTGTCCCTGAGCAAGACACTTTACCCATAGTCATATATAGGGAATAGGCTGCCCTTGTCTGCTATGATCAAGACAAAAGTAACGATCATCAAGCCCATTTAAATTTCAGTAATTGTAATTGCGTTATTTAATTGGAAAAAAGCAATTAGCTATGTTTCTAGTTATCGCCAAAAGCAGTCAAATTACAGTAACGCGTTACTTTGTAACTGCAACACCGGCTGCTGTTCAAGCCAGTCGCATCATAATTTACTTTTGTTACTTCATTGGCAAACCACAGCTCTGAAATTAAAGTAATTTCTCACAACACACTCTTTCAAGTTAGAATACATGATCGGGTGTTTAATAGGTCCAGTGTGGCATTCAAATCCTAATACAATCTTGTCAAAGTTATAATAAAAAAGCCCACAAAAAACAAGGTCAAAACTATGCAGACAGCAACCCTGGTCTTTCAATCCAAAAGCCAATCCTGAATTTATATAGCAAAGACACTACCGAAGCATCCTGTCAGTATTCATGGGGGTTGACTGTTTAATTTTCCCAAACAAGATAAAACAGAGTTGATTTATCAACACAGATCACATTTCTCATCAATGGAAGTTTTTTTAATGAGGGCCAAAGCACCAATCACACAACTTCTATCACATGCAGTCTGTGAATGTGATTTATTACCGAGGATTATATTGCAGTTCAACACAAGACCAGTGGTGATCTTTAGCTTCCTCCCACATAAAGACGGATGACTGTTAGTCATGTAGAACTGATTTAGTACACTGGTCTTACATTTTATTTCATGGGTTTTATGAAGAGATATTTAAGAGCCACGCCTGTCATCTGGTCCTAATCAGTGCGGCTTCGGGTTTAATACAGTCAGTTAGACCAAGTCCTCCACTTTTACCACAAAATTTCTCATGCCTGTTAAATTAAGTATGGGAACGGAGGGGAGCAGGCAATGAGAAGTGGTTGACAGAGTGTCCTTTTGTGCATGTGTGCATGCATGCGTAACCAAATGAGAAAAAAAGTGTGTGATGGAAAAAAAAGAAGTGGCCTTCATTCATAAAGACATGAGGGGTGTTAAAATCATACAAAATCCTTCCATCCCTTCTTAATAGCTCCACAGACCTCAGTGTCACACGTCAATGATGGAGTTCAAGACAAAGTTCAACCTGAAAGACACTTCACTACTCACATTGAATGCAGGATGGAAGATGTATTCCAAAGGTCTAAATGTTAGAGGATGGAGGATTTTACTTAATCAGTTTTTAAGTAAAATTTGGAAATTTTCTTTCAAGGTTTGCAGAGTGTTCATGTGATGAATGTGATGATGTACAGGATATGAGAATATTTTAACATTAGGTTTGTGTTTAAATATAGAAGAAATATATGCATAGTATAATATAAAATTGTGTAATTGTCCTGATGTAATTTCAAATTTGATGAATAAGAGCTTAAGGGCTCAAAACTGCAACATTTACATTGACTTCAACTTGGACAAAACTGTGAGGTTCGGTGTTACCATTCAGGACATTGGCAATAAACAATAAAAGGCATGATTTAATGCTATTACAAAGGTCACGGAAAGCATTTAATTTGCTGATTCCTGCAGCTATCTTGTCCTGGAAACACTGATGCAAGGACACACAGACACTAACTTTATTTAACAAGTTAATTACTGTCACACAATCAGAAATGTGTTTCTCCGGAGGATGCAAGAAAAGCCTATTGTATAAAAAAGGAGAGGTAAAGTAGGACCACAGTCCTTTAGTTATTTTACTCCAGAACTACATGATTTTGGTTCATAGTCAAATTATATTATAAATCCTTTGAGCAAGGCTTTAATTTCATCCTGCAATTTGTGCAGTACTGACAAGTAATAAAGATGTAAATTCTAATTTTAGAAAAAGAGGCAAGGGTTGCTGTTCACTAAATTAGAAAAGATATACATTGTGCAATGGCTGAATACAGGAGTTCATGCTGTAAGAATAGCAGAGGCAAAAACCAATTAGATTAGTAAGACATGTAGTATGGCTTATCGAAAAGGCTAAATGGTAATGTTAATGATGGCGTATAATAAATGCCTGGACGGGCGTGGGAAAGACGTGGGAGAGGAACTTCTGTGGAAAATGTGGGCGATACAATAAACCTGCTAAAAGGCTGCACATGTCTCCCTTCTGTTGGCTCTATGTGAAATAAGATTTGATACACTTTTTCTGCAGTGTATTTTGTTTTCCTTTTCTGACTTCATCTGTGTTTGATCATTCAGAATATATCTTCCAAAAATACAACATTATGAGTTTTGTAAAAGTAAAAATGACAGGGATGTTGACTACAACATATTATATAGGAGATTACTTTAATTAATATACCTCCATGTACAGTACACTTTCAGTAATTAGTTTCACTTTTAGCATATACTGTATATATAAATAAACACACCGTTATAGCAATGGATTGATTAGTTACATGTTTTTATAATTATATGGGTGCAAAAAATGTTATGTTATGTTATGTTATGTGAAGTTCACTTTATATTCCAAGACCAGACACAAAAGCAGTTAAAGTAAAAAAAAAAAAAAAAAAAGGGTTTCCTTGACAGGCAGGGTTCAGTACATGGAAATTCAGTCCAAAAACAAGCAGATATATAAAAAAAAAAAAAACAGTAATCTAATACATACTAAAATAAATGGGGGCAAGATACAAAACCAACATTAAGTATACACGAGAGATGATACTGCAACGTTAGCATGGAAGAGACACGAGAAAATCATGGGAGGAGAGAGGAAACAAAGAAAATGTGTTTTTAGAAGCATGAGACATCCTTTCCTCTGAAGCGTCTTGTGAATACGTCAGCTGTGTGGGCGGAGTTAGCAAAGGCTTTCAGCTGCACGGCTTCCGGGAAGGCTGCTCGCGTGTATACTCGGTCATAGCTCCTCGGAGATCCCTCCTCGCAACGCATTCTTATGAATGGGCTTGTATGATATTGTACGAACATGTATGATATCTTGTGAAAATATCCGACTGGCGGCTGGTCACGTGACATTTGCTACAGAGCTCTGTGATATGTCACCGTATCAGCGGCAGTTGCTAGTTGAGTTTACCCGATAAAAGGTGACTGTGAGCAGGGTACAGGGCACCGCGAGCTGCCCGTCGTTTCGGCAGACATTAAAGTCAAGTTAAGGCACCAAAACAACTAGTTAAATTATGGAAAAATATTGTGGTTTGGATTACAACCCGAGGAACATGTATTTCCTGGGTGAAAGTCTTTTGTTTTCCCCGGAAAGTGAACTTGAAAGCGCTGTGTTTTATAACCCGACCTGCTCCCAACGCGGTTCATAGCATTCTTATACAGCGGAAGTCACTGTGGTGCATACAGCAAAAATACGTGGAATGCTTACAAATTACCTTGCATTACTTTAGGTAGCTTTTTGTATGAATGGTTCATGAGAACAGCCTGGTCTTCGATCCTCGCTCCTTGGGGAAGGAATAAAAGCTTTGAGACGGCCTTCATGAACGAGGGCCAGAACAATTTCTGGTTCAAGCAAGGAGCGAGGAGCTATCAAATAAGTGAAATGAGATACAGCCATAGAATAAATACATTGGGGACATGAGGGACGTGATATTAATCAGGGCGGGGTAGGCAATCACACAAGTAGGAAAGACTGTGGCAGGAAGGGTGCAGAAAGTATCAAGATGTGACATTTCTGTTTAATTTGTTGACACTGTCAACAGTTAATTTACATAACTACTTACAGTAAAGGCATGGCTTTCATTTGTTACTATATGTTGTACTTATTAATTTATAAATCCCAAATGGCAGTTTCTTTGATTTTACAACATTCAGTCAATGCTACAGCAAAGAAAATATCACAGGGATTTACAAAATGTGATCCTTTTTTTGCATAATCTTATCGTATTGCAACAGGCACTTGAAGGATAGTAGTCAGATTATTAAATAGAGGAGAGAAAAGAGAACACAAACCACTTTGTGTTCACTTCATTTTTCTTCACTTCATATTTGGTGAGATCTCAGTCCAGAACTTGTATGGTCCAGTAGGTCTTTAGTAATGATGCAGACCTATTCGTAAGCATTCATTCTAACAGCGAATAACACAGTTAACCAGTTTTCATCAGAATTCCATTCAGAAGACAAAGAAAGCTGATGGCCTGACTGGCAAGTCAACAAAACCATTGGCTTAGGATGGTTGAACACAGCTGAGCCTTTCATGATCACAGCAGCGACAGCAAATCAGATTTCCACACTGTCATGTTAACCAACTGTTGGGCCTTTGTTTCATAAAGCAATGCTAAAGTGCACAGGGGACAAGGAGCTGAGTAAAGTCATTCAAATCATTCCAGCTCTGCATAACTTTTGTTATCAAAGTGACATGAATAAAACATCCTAAAAACAATGCCGGGAGTAAGGTTGCTTTATGGAGAGAGACAAAGTGAAGGGCAGCTTTTATTTATAATTGTTTGAATGTAATGAATCAGAAATAACCAGAAGACATTATTGTGACTTTGGAGCCAGGTTTTTCAGTAACCACTTTCACCTCAAGTCAAAGAAAAAGAAAACCCAATCTAAATGCCCTCAAATCGTGTTTGAGAACTTGTCAGTCACTCCTGGCTCCTCTCACTTCATGCCTCCATGCTGTTAGCGCACTGCCTTCCTGTCTCAGCGTCACTGATCACCCAGACTGCACAGACCACCTGAGGCCCTCTCTGCTGCGCAACGCTTTAGTAAGTACTAAGTAAGATTTTTCTTGTGTTTCACATGTAGCTGTTTTTTTTCCACCTTCATGTATTCGCTGTGCTCCACCTTGTCTAAATAGTATACTGTTATTAGACTCGCATTGTCAGAACTTCCTCCACAGTGCTGCGGAGGGACATTCGGCAACTAACCCTAACCCTAACAATCCTGGAAATTAAACATCGTCAATATAGACTATATTGTTGATATTAATTCTTAAGAGTTTATATTTATTAGGGACACCCCTTATTCTCCTGGAGACATTTCACTGTACCACAGAAACAACAAATCCTCCATAACCATATAACGATATATGTCGTTTATCCCTAGCCTCTAATACGACCCCCAGGAGCGTTTTCCGTTGTAAACGACACAACGTAACGGTCGCGGTTTCAGACACGTCGATAAAGTGAAACGGTCCCATCTTGGTTAGCTTTAGGCACAAAAACTACCTAGTTAAGTTGAGAAAAAGATTGTGGTTTAGGTTGAAATCATCTGTTATGTTACCTAACCTCCGGGTTATGCACATGACACAGAACGTGACATAGTTCCGTTTGTTCAGTGTAGTAAAAAACAGTTCAACACCCGGTTTTTGTTTGTCGTATCCACCACCCGCTCTTATACTTTATCACCTTCCTTACAGCTTTGCTCCCTTTATAATTACTGGAGGCCACTAGAGGGCACCACCACTATAAATGTTAAGTTGTTATACTGCTTGAACAAACAACCTATGGGATCGTTTTAAAGTATTCCCTTCCTATTCTCTGTTGAACTGACTTTTTTCAACATCAGAATACATTCATGTAGAACAACATGTAAAACTTTCATAGTATGTTAGAGGAGCCACTCCACTGGCTTCCCGTCTCCACCAGGATTGAATACAAGGTTTCACTCCTCACACATCAATGCATCCATGGACATGCCCCTCCCTACCTCAAAGAACTTATCAACCCTCAAAACACAACACGCTCCCTCCGCTCCACTCACTCAAACCTCCTCCACATACCCAGAACCAGACTCAGGACAATGGGAGATAGGGCCTTCTGTGCTGCTGCCCCACGTCTGTGGAATTCCCTCCCTGAGACCTTGAGGGCACCTCAATCCACTGACTGTTTTAAAAAAGGCCTTAAGACATTTCTCTTTTGCAAAGCTTTTGGTCCCTTTTAGATGTTTTATTTTTATTTTTATTCTTGTATTTTAAACTACTTATCTTTTTGGTTTTTTTATTGTTTTTATTTCTAAACTGTAGCACTTTGAGATCTCTGATGAAAAGTGCTTTATAAATTAAATGTATTATTATTATTATTATTAAGAAAGTGCTGATGAACACTGATCAATCTTTCCACAGACACACATTCCTGTCGTTCACCTTTTTTCATATCTTCTCACCCATAACTCACTGTGTTACCACTAGAGTCCGGATCGGGCCGAATTTTTATGTCCGAGCCGTGACCGACAGAGCCCTGACCGAACCCGGCCCGAGCCCGACAGGCATTAAGAAATTCGTGTCCGAGCCCGACACAGTTATAATCAAATTTTTTTTCTCATACAAATGACTAGGCTACGTTTTTGTGTGGAAAGCCCGCTTTTATTAAGCAACTGTAGGAAGGCATTCGGAAATGTCAACAGATGAGCACATCAGCACACACGGGGCAACAAGCGCACATTAATAAGCTGTTAAAATCTTCAATGTGTTTATTCTGGTGAGCAAATGAATGAACTTGGCTTTCAGTCTGGGGTTTATTTTGGACACCTGACACACGGTGTACAAAACTTATTCTTATACTTATTCCACCAACTCTGCTCCGGTTGCATACAACACGTCTGCTTCCTCTTTCTCTATCCCCCCACACACACACACACACACACAGCTCTCTAAAAGGAGCCGCAGCACCATTTTACAGCAAATGCCTTATCGCGCTGATGTGACCGAGCTCGACCTGAACCCAACCATAATTTCTAAATATCTGTCTGAACCCGGCCCGGCTCGGGTCGGGTGTCCATGCCTTAGTTACCACCTCCGCTTCAGCTGCCTGAAATGTTATCAGGCCTACAGGGTTGCAAGCAGTTGAGAGAAGATAGTTTGACAGATAACCTCCTCCACTTTCAATCTCCCTTGTCCTTCTCTGTATTGTCTCTGCCGCTTAAGACATCACGGTTGATGCCGTGGTGAAAAGTTACCTCTGCAATCAACATTTCACCTCTCCCACCCTCAGTAAATCCAATCCTGCACATCTACACCAGCCTATTCCTCCCGCTTCACATTCTGCCCAACAGTTTGGCACCTACTTTGAGGAAAAAGCCTGACAACATCCAAAGCTTCTTCCCCTAGCCACTCTTTCACTTTTTCACCAATGTACTCTCCGTCTCCTCCTCTAATCTCCCTGGCACTGACTTATTGTCTGTCTCGGCTCATCCCAGATGCAGTCTGCTCGCAGACTTTCTTGTGCAATCCTTTAACCCAATCTTTTTCCTCCTCATCTGCACTGCTGCTCCTCGTTCTTGTTGACCTGGAGATCTCTTGGGATATGCAATCAAAATGATGTTCCGTTCCCATGCTGAAAGAAGCTGAATTGTAGTGACTTTTCCTTGCTGTAACTTAATTGTTGAACAAATTACCCATGCCAAAGAGGTTAAGATTTGCTTTGGGGCTAATACTTAGTCAAACAATATACTAAGAAAGCTGGGTTTACACTGCCAATTGGTATACAGTATAGCATTTATTTGACATAATATAATTATTACAAGACCAGATTTTTCCAACATTGTTGGTTGATTGTTTCGCACAAGTCCATCCTGCTCTATGATTTCTTTGATATAGGCGGATTCACCCATCTCACTTTTGAATAGAAATAAATCCTAAGGTTCCGACTTGACAGGGTGCAGAAAAACAGATGTCAAAAAGTGCGTAGAATAACACTCTTGCTTTTTCTTCACACTTCCTCGTACCTTGTCTCACTTAACCTTCTGTCAACAGTGCTGCAGCAATCTTGATAAGTTGTTGTGTTCACTCCATTTACAAAACCACAGATTGTTTGGGTGTCTACAGTTTGACAGTTAAATTTATCTGACAAATGTCTGTCTCTCTGTACAGCTCCCGCTCGTAAATAAATGTACGTTTTGCCTGTCTCTCTTTGCCAGATTGCAAAGTCACTGCTGGTCTATTCAAATTCATTGCTATCAAAGGGACTTCAATCACTCTGTTATTGTATAAAATATTCTCACTGCAATTTTATTTATTGGTCTGTCACAATTAGTTGACATCAAACTTATAATGTCTGTATGAGTATTTAATTAGATTCAAGACAGTATTATTCATAACACAACCTTCAGTGCATCTGGCTCATAAAACATACTATTGTTACTAGTATAATACTGATTACTGAAGCACTTACACAGTAACACTATTAAAAATGTTGCCATCATGCTAAAAATAAGCAAATGAGTAAAACATTTAGGTCCAATAAAACAGCAGCATTACCAGTGCTTGTGATTCTCTTTATGCCTTTAAATAAAGAAACATATGATTATGAATGAAAAAAATCAAGACATTGAATTGAAAGTAATCCCATGCATTGACAGCCACCAAAAGTGCTCCTTACTGAGCATCTGTAACTGAGGCATTCTCCATTCCGTAAATCGGATGCCCATCTGAGGATTTTTTGTCAACAAGAGCAAACTAATAACTTGAAACAAATGTTCACCATTGATGGAATAATGCTTAAAATGTAAATAAACCATTGGATTAATCACTATCCAACCAGTCTGCATTTATCTATACATTAGTGATTCCTGTGATTCTTACAGCTGCTTTACACTGTAAATACCTTCAGTTCATTAAATCCCTACTTCCATTTGAAAGAAATGATATTAACCCTTGTGTGGTGTTCATATTTTTGTTACACAGCCAATATTCCCGAGTCTGGTGGACCCACCACATTATTAGGCTTTTAAATCAATACAGCCATAACAATTTACGTAAAAATACTTAACAGATGTTTACTTTAGCTCATTTACCAATGATATATACATAATTTATGGTTCATATTTGCCATTTACCCCTGTGAGATCAGCCCGAGAAAACAAGGAAATTCAATTATAAAAAAGGTAAAAAATATATATATAAAAGATTTTTGATCATTATTGATGCTTATTTCTTAGAACTTAATCAGAAGAGATGAAAGTGCTTGAAATGTAACAATTTTGTGACTTTGTGTGGGAATAGCAGATGCAGAAAGACAACATTCCTGCACACAGACACCTACACTCAGACACACACACACACACATACACACACACACACACACACACACACACACACACACACACACACACACACACACACACACCCAGTAGGAGGACACAGTTAAGTTTCATTTCACCTAAACTATTATTACACTCTGGTCCAGTAGACCCGAACACCTCATATGTAATAGTTATATGTAGGGGGGTGTACTGTATGCAGTCATTGAAAATAAGTTATTTTGTATGTTCTTCACAGAAAATGAGCCAAGGCCAATGGGTTTGAGTTAGAAGAAATAATAAATAGCATAATTTTTCACCATACAAGGGTTAAGACGTTATGTATAGGTTTGAACTCGAGGCCATCTTGCATTGGGATCGCACCAGCCGTGACGCCAAATCAGGACAGGGTTAGACTGTAAAGTGTGTTTGGGACGACTTCCCACCCCCCTACATTCGGCGCCCTTGCTCGGATCCACACCCATCTTTGAACTTGGCCTTCATTTTGATCTCAACTACAAACCTAACCTTACACAAGCTTCTCGACTGCATCTTGCACGGTTGCGATGGACAGATGGACATACAGACAGACATAAAAACACCTGGCGAAATTCTCTAAACTGCCTCCGTGGTAGTTCCTGCTAGAGTAGGTGTCTTCAGCACCATATTTTGTCATTAAGAGACACACAACCCAGAGCATGTGAGCCGAGTGGAGTAGTGAGAACTTCTGCTTCTCGCTCAAGGAGCTGTTGTTTGCCTCAAAGCCGTTCCACTCAATATCGCTCAATGCTCAACTCTGATTTCACCCCGGTCCACTCAAATTGCTCACCGCTCCCTCCAAAAAAAAGAAAAGAAAAGTGGCGTTGTTTATTTATCAGATGAATGGCGGCATGGAGAGGGAGGGCATCATCTGCGTGTGCTGTGCCGCAGTAACGTAGACGCGCACGGACATGCCTCACACTCAGGGTCATGATCAGGGTGATTTGAGCGCGATGGAGTGGGAGATAAGGCGCTAATACAGACTCACAAGGTAAGCACTATACCAGGGGTGGCCAACCAGTTCAGCATTAAGAGCCACAGAAAAACACGCACCATAGCAAAAAGCCACACAACACATGCAGGTCCACATTACAACAGGGTTTTTTTCTTACTTAGATTGTCTCAGTGGGAAACCTGACAGTCTTTGTTATCCACAATCCTTTTCAGGTCTTGATGTAAGTTGTGGCCACTCGAAGCGACTTCGACTTTTCACTCACTTGTCACTAGAGGGGCTTTCAAACAATCTGATTCAGCCGTGAAGGGTTAATGAGGAAGGTGATCTTTCTTCAAGTTGCAGGATCTGTCCATAAAAACCTATTTTAAAATAATTGGCAAATGTATTGGCAGATGCATTCAAATGCTTCTTTTTTTAACTTATGTGAAATGTTTCAAAAAGTAAATAAAAATCCACCAATAACACAGCCCCCAGCCACACAGTAAGAGCCTCAAAGGAGCAGGCAAAAAGCTGCATATGGCTCAAGAGCCACAGGTTCGCCACCCCTGCACTATACAAACTTCCTTTTCCAAAAAGATTAAGATACTAAAGCTTCACTACCCCCTAAATTGCATAGGGTCGTCTGCGCTGCTTTCTCTTGTATCCCTTGGCTCTTGTGAAGACATGTTTGCCCCTCACAGTTTCAAAATAATTAACGTAATCATATACATGAACACGTTAATAACGAGTTAATGCAAATTTCTTTTAACACCACTAATTGTTTTTTTTAAACGCGTGATCAACGCAATGACGTTATTTGATTTGGGCATCGGGTCATACCGTAGTTGGGAAAATCCGGAAGTGATGCAGCGGTAACATTGTACATCCATGCTTTGTGGGATAGACCCGCCATCCTCGGTCGAACTCGCCGCAGCAGAGTGAAGCGCATCTCCGGTCTGATCTATGAGGAGACTGTGCTGAAGGGAGAAAGTGATCCGTGATGCCGTCAGCTAACACCGAGCACAACATTAAGAAGACATGGATCATGATGGATGTGCTGTACGCCGCAACCTGTAGCGCTTCAGAGGTTAAAACTGAATCACAAATAATACGCCCTTTTAAGAGCCACACACACTTCATCTAAGGAGAGACTTCCCGTTCTGAGTGACAGGCTTTATTACTTACATTTTTTTAACCAATTCAATGATCATTAAAAAGAACCTCAAGACCCCCAAAAAAGAAACAAAGCTCCTTGAGCAGAAATGGATAAAGAAAAGGGTATTTTTAATGGCAGTTAAAAATACAAAGACATGTTTTCAGACATGCCATGAAACTGTGTCTATGCTACCCAAAAGTATACCACATTGTGCTTTCTGGCCCTTTTTCAAATTGATCTTAAGTTCTCCACATCAGGACATTTAACTACTGACCCATTCAAAAAATGTGTCCCAAAGTGAAACGAGCTAACATAATACCCTCAATTCCTTTCTTTGTCCTATTTCTTAAATTGGTTTCTCAGCAGGTCCCATTGACTTATTTCACCCCAAATCACCATGGTTGACAGTTCCATCAGAAAAACACATGTCTCTTAATGGAACTAGCCTCTGCGAGACCTAAAAGCACTTGGTTGCATGTCTTAATGCCTATTTTCTGGCTATCCTATTCAGAAACATGCCTTTCATAGTGCATAGGTCCCCTTAATGGACACTTTGATTGCAGCCTACTTTGAAAGCCTGTCTCTCAGTGAAACAAGCTCACGTCTGATCCAAAATATCTGCCTCAGTTTAATTCCCGGGGCCATTTTGTAACTTCAATTTGCCTCAGATCAGACACGAAATGTCTGTCTGGTGACATCAATCATGTTCGATGTCTCAGTCCATTCAGAAACAAAATTACATTTAGTGGGTCAGTCTATTCCCAGTGTCCCCTGTTCTTTCTCTCTGTCTTTTTTCGTAACTTTGTGCTACTTGGTTTATATGTGTCTGCGTGTGTGCGTGTATGTGTGTGTGTGTGTGTGTGTGTGTGTGTGCGTGCATGCGTGCATGCGTACAGCATAGTCTGCCTTGTTGTGTAGCATCAATCCATTATCATATTTCTTTCAGTACTTTCAGTCTTATCTTTGTTGATGGATCCACCACTTTGTAAAAAATGTCATGGCATTCCGTCTAACAGTTGTGGTTGTTGTTGGGATATTTCCATCATCCAACTTCTAGTAATCCCCTGACTATTTTTCACTTATCCAGTGAAATATCTCAAGATTTATTTGGATAGGCACAAAATATGATATAGACAGTCATGGTCCCCATATGATGAATCCCAATGACTTGGATGATCACTTAACTTTCCATTCAGTGCCATCATCATCATCATCATTTTTAATTTTTTTTTTTTATTTGTCCAATTTATTTGTCCAATACTTACATTCCCATCAGCCTTAGCTGTACTTTGTGTTTGATGCTTAGCAAATATTAGCATGCTAAGTTGGTGTATATGGTAATCATTTTACCTTTGTGAGCATGTTGGCATGATGTTAGCAGTTAGCTCAAAGTACCCCTGTGCCTCAGGGCAGCTTCAAAGAGTTGCTAGCATGGCTATAGACGCTTAGACTTGAATTGTGTTTTTGTTCTTTTCCCCCCTCATGGCAAAGATCTGCATTTCCCATTTGTGCCAGTATAACAAAGCACAGGTGTGCACTATTTCTCATTATAACCTCTGGGATTCCCTTATGTCAAACAATTGCTTCAATTAACACCTGATGACCAGAAGCTTGTGCACACAGCCTTCTTGTCTCCAGAGTTTGTGTTTGTCATTTGTGCACCTCTGTCTCCCTCTCAGTTTATTTAGCCACCCCTGTCTTTCTCTCTCTCTCCTAACTACTATTGAGATATTGCGAAATCAGTCATTTTCATGTAATGGCCATGCGGGTTGCTGTCTTGATCATTTTTTTTTTCTTCAAAAAGGTCATTTAGCTGGCATTGATATATAGCTCTGGCTGTTAATTGTGTTTGGTGTACTCTCACTCTCTACTCAGTTTTCTTTTTCTTGGTCGATTGGTCTCTCTCATCCACACCCACAATCACTCATTTAAGTGTGTCTGTCTGTGTCACACAACCTCTCTCTCTCTCTCTCTCTGTCACTCCCATCATTTATACTCTGGCTATGACCACACCGCAGGCCTTGCCGAGATTCCAAATTTCCCCCTTAAAGGAACACGCCGACTTATTGGGACTTTTAGCTTATTCACCGTAACCCCCAGAGTTAGACAAGTCAATACATACCCTTCTCATCTCTGTGTGTGTTGTAACTCTGTCTGACGCCCCTAGCGTTGGCTAAACTTAGCACAGATCCTAGAGGTAACCGGTTCCAATTAGCCTACTGCTCCGAATAAGTGACAAAATAACGCCAACATGTTCCTGTTTACATGTTGTGATTTGTATAGTCACAGGGTGTACAAATAACAAGGTCACTATGCTTTTACTATGTAGTAATTGTTGACTCTATTAGTCCAACTCTGAGCAAACTCCAGGTGAACTCTCTGCTCCTCACCACAGGGCTTCAGGTGCTGCTAGCAAATCGCTCCGCCCAAGTAGCAGTGCTTCGCCTTTCTGAGAATATAGTTCCCAGTTTGTATACGGTTAGAAGACGAATGTGTCTCATATGACCTTGTTAATTGTACACCCTGTGACTATACAAATCACAACATGTAAACAGGAACACGTTGGCGTTATTTTGTCACTTATTCGGAGCAGTAGGCTAGGTGGAACCAGTTACCTCCAGGATCTGTTCTAGGCTTAGCTAGCGCTGGGGGCGTCAGACAGAGTTACAACACACACAGAGATGAGAAGGGTATGCATCAACTTGTCTAACTCTGGGGGTTACGGTGAATAAGCTAAAGTCCCAATGAGTCGGCGTGTTCCTTTAACAGATTTTTGGGGATGACTGCTCATACTTATTCGTGGATGTCACCCGTATCTGATATCAACATGAAAATGGCAGTGTTTCCAACACATATTAGTAGTGCCATTTAAGTTTGACTGAACACAGGCGTCTCCCCAAATACCAGTCCAGTCAACTGTTCCACTTTCTCTCTGTTCTTGTGTCTCACTGAACTCCATGGTAACACTGGCTCAGTCGAGCTGCTGTGCGGCCAACATTATGAAGTGTTTTAGAAACTCTCACTGTTGCCATGGCAATGAATATGTCACCTAATTTGAAAGTTCAGTTTGTAGCGTTTTAGTTTGTACACAAACTGTTGAGAATGACAGCAACTCTTTTGGTATTTTGATGACGGTGGTGGAGATCGTTGTCAGACGCTTTGCTCCAAAATCTCCCAAAGGTGAGTAATTGATTTGAGATCTGTTGACAGTAATGATTCACATAATTTGTATACTCCAAACATTCAGTGAGCTCCCCTGCCCTGTGTGTAAGCATCTGCATTTAGATTTTAGATTTAGATTTTCCCTTTAATTTGAAGCCTGTCTGTATATACATATACATTTGCATCTCAGTGTGTGTGTTGCAGCCATTCATAAAGTGTGTGTATGTATGTGAATGTGATGAAAGAGATAACATAAGCCATATGGGCTTGAAAGTAAAGATATGACCCAGAGAAAAGAGAACGTCCCGTCAATTACTCAGTTTTTCTGAGAGAGGAATAAATGTATTTTGTGATGCTTCAGTAATGTATTTTTTGCACATGAATAGAATAATAGGCAAAGAGACAATGGGGACTGCAGACGAGAGAGAGACGGGTCTAAGTGGATGCATTTGACCACTTGATGACGTGAACCTGGGATTGTGTGTTTCAGTGTGTGCCGTCCATTGGGAGAAAAAACTAAACAAAAATGCAGATCAGGTTTTGACAAGAGGAAATGTAGGACTCTAAAATTGCCTAGTTGGCCCCCATGGATCTCTTTGTATCTATTCTATCTTTCTATCTCTGGCATTGTCCTCTGCCTTGACATTGTTTTACCATTCCTTACGCTCTCTATCTCTTTTTTTATGTCTTTCTATCTTACTGGATTCCTTTATTCCCATTTTTCCTTCCTACCTTATTCATCTGTAAACAGAAAAAAAATATTCACGCATGCATGGACAGCTGTCAAAAAAAATTGTATGAGGAAAGAAATGCACACGCTGGAGAGTGAGACAGGTCTGAGTATGTAAGCTGTTAATTTACAAAGTCAGAGAAACCGGTATTCAGCAGGCAGCAAACAGAAGGCAAAGAACGAACACAAAGAAATAAGATCTGTCAGGACAACGACAGAGTCCAACGATCTAATGAGGTGCAGTTGGTGATGTAAATGGCAGGTCACAGGTCTAAAGAGAGAATGACAATAAGGTGTGCAGAGGTGGACAGGTGAAAGGTTTGGTTACAAGGTAACCTTGGTTCTCTGAGTGAAGAGACTATCTCTCCAGGGCAAGGCTGCTCGTTCCAATCAATGTAAATCAGTGAACCCATGTTCACCTGGGCCTTTTTTTGCCCAAGCATGGGCCACGTAGCGGTGTGTCTTAAAGTGATATCCACATCAACTGCCCCAGCGGGTCAGTCCCCGTACATATGGAATATGTAACTCTGTGGAGAGATAGTCTCGATACGACAGAGAACAACACAATCTATAGGGACAATAGGCCTTTGACTTATAATAGTAGAAAAGCACAGGTGTTACTAATAACACTAATGATGGCTCTGTTCTAACCAAGTGTTCCAGTTAGAGTGACAGTGAGCGAGCAAGCACGGTACCAGTAACCTGAAATCACAGCAGCTGAATGGAATTCAGCCATCGTTAATTTGATTATTTACACTTGTGCTCGTATTCCTATCCTGAGGAGCGAGGACACACGAGAGCAGCCTTTCCGGAAGCTGTGCAGATTAAAGCCAAGATTAATTCCGCCCACACAGCTGGGAAAATGTGAACGGGAAGGTGGAGAAGTGCCAGATATATATATATATATATATAATGTTATTTCATGGTTGAAAATATAACGCAACATGAATGCAACATTTCTTAACCGTTCATTTAATTCATAGTCTATATCCACAACGTTCCACTTCTGGGATTGCTCTGTTGCCGTCGGAAATTCCACCGGATGTCACTCTTTTTAAGCCGGCTGTCCGTTACCTTCCATTTTGTTTGCGTTGGAATTTTAAACGCCGGTGGATTTATGAGGACCATGGTTAACTGCTCCTCAGATCTCTGCAGGGTAAATGCAGACAGCTAGCTATACTATCTGTCCAATCTGAGTTTTCTGTTGCACGACTAAAACAACCTTTGAATGTACACATGTTCCACCAAAACAAGTTCCTTCCCGAGGCTATTTTGCACCCTGGCTTTACCCAGTGCTGCACTGCCCGCGACAATCGTACTGCAAAAACTGCAACTTTATGAAACACATGCAATTAGACAATTAGCTGCACATTTCATAACCAAACTGACCCTGATACAGGATAAACCATACATGAAGTCATTAATTGTTACTCATGTTATGTGTGTGAAATGTGTGTTGATGGCTTGTAGGTTGCCCTTTACTGACATGTATGAAATATGTCTCATTTATCAAGGATAGACAAAGAAACCAGGAGGCCAATAAAATTCAGGTTGGAGAATGACGACCTCTTCGCGGGGGACGAGGCACATAGCCAAGAAGGCCTGGGAGTGAGTTAAGTGTTGACGTATGTTTTGTCAATGCTCTTCTGCTGCACTTTACAATAAACAATGCAATGTCGCGCTATCACCATTGTCCACGTAACGTCATCAAATGTGGAGTGTGTTGGCCTTATCATCTACACTAATTAGATTAGACTCAGCTGCGGCTGATCAGCTGTGATTGAATTAAATAGCATTTACATAATCTATTTCGGTCTGCAATAAATGAAAGAGATAGGTTATGATTTATATGTTTGTATTGAATGTATTGTGTATAAATTTACATTAATAAACATAGGTAATTTTGGTAAACATTTCTCTCAATAGTAATAGGATTGCAACAACTTAATGGCTCAGATCTGGGAAGAGCTAAAAAGATGTCTGACAAGAGAAGAAACATGATCAGTGGACAAAAATGTTTTGTCATATAAAAATGACATGAACCAATTAAGAATCATGCTAGATATTCACACCAAGGCCAATATTAATCTACCAACAGCCACGGCTACCTCATGATCCCCCTACATGAAGCAAAGCACTGTGCTGTCTCTGCTATTATTGCCAGCTGAACAATCTGGCTGCTACTTATATCCTTTAGTACTGAGTATGTTTATCATGTTTTGCATTGTGAAGATCTATGTCACTGGTCCATGATGCTGTGAATGTCTGTATTCTACAGCACCTTTTAGTATATGTGTGCTTGTACAGATTTATTTTTCTTAGTGGATATAAATAAAGTGTGTGTGTGTGTGTGTGTGTGTGTGTGTGTGTGTGTGATGTATATCTTGTTTGTGTGTATGGCCATAGTCTGGCAGCAGCATGGCAGTTCTCTTGGAACACTTCACCATGTGTGTTAAGCTCTACTTCATCACACCACTCTTTTAGAAAGCCGATTAGAAAATCTGTTAAAATTTCCAATGGAACCCATTATGGCTGAAACCACAAATGTTTCTGGTAATGAGTCATATACCAATATAACACATCGACCTACCACACTTTAAACTCAGTTAAACATAGAAACACACCCTCAAACTCAGTAAAACTCCACCCTGAGTGAAAAAAACTCAATAACTTCACACCTTTTGAGATAAAAGAAGATCTACAGTCTAACGTGATATGTCCATTCTGTCTGGGATTTTAAGAATGAAGTAGTTATCTCTTTCTGGAACCTGTAACCTTGTGGGGATACAAATGCAATATCTGTCAAATTATAGTTAGTTATAAAGTACCATTATAAATGTGTTTGTCATAAAAGTGATTTAACTACAAGAGAACAATCACAGTGCAGCAATTAAGAGCTTATCTTCTCTTCCACCAGCACTTCTTCTTCATAATTTTCTATCTTCTTTAGTTTCTCTTCTCTTTTTCCGTCCTTCCCCCTTTTGCATTTTAGAAACCCCTATGATGTCATGATGTAATAACCGACTATCTCTGGTTTACCTCAATCAATCTTTAATCTGACAGCAGGGATTATACTGGGTAGTTCCCCGCTTACAGAGCATATCACACACTCGAGTAACCACACAAAAACAGATGGATACACTCACAAACACCATGGTTGACCTCTATGAGGGAGTTTCCTGATAGTAGATAATTATCCGTGTAATTTATAACTGGTGTGCGCAAACATGCTGAGAATGAGTTAAAGAGCAAAAGAAATAAAACTGATGGAACTAAAGGGTTTGGCCCATGTTTTCTTTCACGTAGCAAAATGTTTTATCATCGACCAAAACACAGTAAAAACCATCTGCAGCCACTGTAGATCTCAGTGTAAATTAATGGGGCATTTAAGCTGATGCAAAGGAGGATTTATGACCTCCAAATATTTGAGTATATAGGGAACACATGGAAGTTAGAAGGCTTTGGTTAGGACCCTGCCTGCAGCGTGGTGCAGACAGATATATGTTAATGTTGGCACACACATCATAAAAGGAGCTTTGATTTACAAATCCACAAATATGAAAAGGCAGACGTGTTCATATTTTTCAGAACAGAAAAAAGCAAGGTTTAACTTCAATCATTTACACATTTCACTTATAGTTTTACTATGTTTGAACATAAACCTGAGAATGTCAAGCCAGACAGTTAAAAATGCATTATAGAGTGACGGTAGGGGTATCAGTGGTCAAGTGTCAACCTCTTCTGTTTTACCATACACACATTGTTTTGGGCCTTTAGAAGGACATTGCATTGACTCAAGATATTTATCTTAATCACTAGGCGCACATTCACTAACCAGCATGTGGCGGCAAGAGAGAGCGGCGTGCGCGTGCTAGGGTGGCACACGCGTGTAACACAGAACAGAGGAAATGATGGTCTAGGCAACCCGGTCACTCCCAATTTGTAAAATGCAGATGCTTGGGCAGTGCCTCTCAGCGTCAGATACAACATAAAAAGCACCCTTCAGCGTGTGTGTAGAATGCAACAGGCAGAGCAGCAGCTCCGCAGCGCTTTAAGATGACATAGTATTAAGAGCAACAACGGTATAGCGAGTAGTATGAAAGCCAGAAATTCCGCACACGGAGGCTGGTTGGGTCAAACAACGCAGGACACTTTCACCCAGGAGACCGGGGTTTGTGTCCCATTCTTGTCCCACGTGTCACAGAAATGCTCATTTTATAACCCCACCCACAATCTTTTCCTAAACCCAACTGTCCCGTTCTTCTTTTCCTAAACCCAACTGTCCCGTTCTTGTCCCGCGTGTCACACAAACGTACCTTTTATAAGCCCACCCACGATCATTCCCTAAACCTAACTGTCCCGTTCTTGTGCCGCATGCCAGTTAAACGTACGTCCCAAAGTGACGTGAATTGTCCCGACCAAGCATGTTTAGATAGACATTCAGACGTGACACTAAATGAGACTTTAAGTGTCAATAACAACGCCAAAGGCACATGGCCAAGTGTCCGTAATTTACGCAATGGGAGGGAGAATGTGTTGGTCTGACCCACAAACACCGACTACACAACCCTGGGAATTCACCCAGGGAATATTTTTACCTCTTAACTGCAATTTTGTAAATACAATTAAGGACACACGGGTTGGTATACAATTAGTGAGAAACGTGGTTCAGTTTAAAAAAAGACAAATATTTTATTTCAAGAATATAAAAAAACAATTTAAACATTCAAACCTATGTGAGGGAATGGGGAAATTATAATCGTTGCTGAGGCTTACCAGCGGAGGGAAAGGGGGTCATGAGGGTAGTGAGGGATCCCAGGGAGAGTCACCTGTAAACACACACACAGACAGACAGACAGACAGACAGACAGACAGACAGACAAAAGTGAACAAAGCAAAAGAAAAACGGGATAGACAGCACAGCACACTGGAAGGGGATGCCACCACCCAGACACCAGCACCACCACCTGTGGCTCTCAGCAACTGAAAACAGGGACAAAGGGAAATGATCAAAGGGGTTCAACCACAACAAAAATTAAGACAACTGATATATGAAGTGATTACAAATCAAAACAGACTGGAAAATAAGTTGATTCAAAACTAAATGAACAAAATAAACAATATAAGCTGCCAGAAGCACCAGTTGTAACTGAGAGGCAGTGTAACACAAATAAAAGCAATTTCCAAAGAAAATGAAATACTCAAATTGCACACCAAATAAAGAAGCTTCACATGGAACAACTTAACAATAAACCAAGGAAAACAAAATACTATTTCTAGACAGAAAACAAACATAACCCAAATTAACAAGACCAAATTATATTTCTATATAAATGTTAGAAAGAAATAATTTGATGCAGGAAATAAAGGTCACAATAAAATCACAATAGACAAAAACAGCAGCCAGTTGCGTGTAAGCTAAGCAGCTGTGCAGATCTCCAGCTGACCCAGCCCAGTTCCGATCAAGCAGAATTCATGCCGATCAGAGAGGAAAGCCTGCATCAAATACGGCACGCCCATTATTTACAATGGAACGCTGGTTGCCACCCACACATGCCAAACCAAACATTGGAGTGTCCAGAAGACTGTATCCTGCTGGAAGCGATCCGTGACCGGCCCACATTGGAAGGCCCGAGGGGGGACGTAGACCCATAACAATGGGATCTTAACACAGCAGTGGGCACACACACACACACACACGGAGCGAGGCGACCCAGAAGCGTGACGTACCTCCATCCCCAAAGAGCAGACGGAGCCAAGAGGACTCTTCCCTGTCTTTATAGCGTGCCCTGTGGCAGGGATTGGCTAAGAAGCCCCAGGTAGTTCAGAGAGGGAGATTACCATCCTGCACTTAACACCACTAAAACCATCCTGCTACGATCAGTTGTTTTGTTCAGTTGACATTGATTCGCTTTAATTTACACCGAGCTGGCTTTACAAGAGGTCAGCAATGCCTTTAAAGACCCCCCTGGATGCTGACAGTCCTGGTCAGGAGATCCCACAATTATTAAAAATAACCCCCTAACCCTCACACACAACGATTTTGAATCTGACAGCAAAATCTCCAAAACCCTAACCCTAACCCTTGCCATACCTCCGATACATTGACGATAACTTTAGGACAAATCTGAATTAGAATTTGAAGAGTTTTTAGCCATTTAAAATCCTCTTCACAGCTTTTAGACCTAGGGGATGTTCCAGCCTAGCCTAGAAATCTAGACGCATCCTAGCGGCAGCAAATTTAATTTGCAGCCAGGGGGGTCCAGGCACTCTCCGTTGGCTTTGGTCTGGTCAGGCCAATCACATCGTGTATAGAGTCGGTGGGCGGGGCGTATGGCTGCTGCTGCTGGGAACAGCGGTCTTCTGGAAGACTTCGGAGTTAAGCTTTTCTTTGAGAAAAGAACAAAGAACGGCACAGAAATCATTCTTAAAAAAGGAAGATGTGTTCGGAGTTTTGCAGACCAGATACAGCAAAAGTTTAATCTATCAACTAGCTTTACTACCTTCTTCGTCGCTCTGCCCGGTTATAGCGCTATCCTATTACGTAAAGAGGGAATTTGAAAGACAACTGTTTATCCCGCCCCTCGGATTGAGCCCTGTCAATGGTGAGTTCCCAGACCCAACATCTTGATGTGGGTCTGGCTTGTCAGGCTAGTTCCAGCCGCTTCCTGAGGGAAATTAAGGCAGGGGTCGGGGGGGATATAGAAAAGACAAAAAGATTTTTCTCCCACCCCCTTGGTGGTCACACATTCTAAAAGCCTAAGTGGTCTGAAATCAGACGTTAAAACCCAGTTTGGACACTATACAGGCCAAACGTGCTGACCTGGATGGAAATGTGCGATCTCTGCCTTACAAGGAACAAAAATCCAAAAGATGTATTGGCTCATAGAGCATTCAACAAACATCAACCTACATACCTGACTCCAACCTCACCCTAATCCCTATGCCTGACTCCAACCCGTTTCTCATCCTTTGGGAAGAGTAGCTTAAAGCAAGATTTGTGAAAGAACTAAGCAGGGATCAACCTTTCCATAGCCTGGAGGGGAGACTGCATGAAAAATACACAGAGGATGAGAGGTTAGATCATTATTTTATTCCTTAAGGCTTAACCGGCAACTTTTAAATATTTTACTCATCATTTTTTTTGACAAACAAAATGACTGACCAAGCAAACAAATACAAACGTGTGCATTGTTACACATACACAAGTAATGCCTTTTTAAATATAAACGATCAATGCAGACACAGACACACAGGGGCACAGAAAATAACCTTTCTTCATGTTGAATTATTCTGCAGCACAAAGGAAGTGTGTCTTTTATAGCACAGCAGAAAGTATGGGTGTGGAGCAGAGTGATATATGGGTGTGTGACATGTTGGACATTGCTTATCTTAATTATATAGTTTTAGACTTCTATACTATATCATAGCTATACTGTAGGAATAATTAACTAAAACGTTTGGTGCTGAATGTACAGAATCATAACTGAATGTAATCTTGGGTTTCACAGAATCTTCCAATATCAACATTTTGTTTGGCAAATGGCTGGTAAATGCAATTACATCTTTTACAGCGAACTCTAGTTAAACCCAACAAGGAAAATAAATCAAGATTAATTGCAGCTCATACTTCCTTCTCTAGTAATTTTGCTGTCCTTCTGGATTTCTTCTTACTTTCCATAGCCCTCCCCACACAATTAATAATTGCCAAAATATACAGCTTTGCTAAACAAGTGCCAAAATGCAAGCACACACATCAATTCCAGGCAAGGGAAAACTATACAAATACATTAGCTTCTCTCACACACATACACAAACACACACACACACACACACACACACACACACACACACATTTTTTATATATATATATATATATATGGGTATAATTTTGCTCATTTGCACCAATTTACAACCACTGAAATTTCCCCACACTGAGACCAACACATATAATACATAACATATTGCAAAATGAATATATTAACATCCCCGTTGTTGATGTTTGTCACTTGTATTTTTATCCCTGTGCTGCCCATCCATTACCAAACAGTTTGTTGACAGAACAACAGCCACATTATTAGGTTAGCGTCTTCAAGACTTTGCTCTTACAACCCTCCGGCTCTCTGATTACCATACCAATTTGCATAATTGTACCTTGATTACATGAAATGGAGATGGAAGCTGTAGCTGGCGGCGGGCTGTAGGTGCCAAGAAGCGATTAGTCAAATTGATTACAATATCAATCAATGGCATTCATTAAACATCATGAATTCAGAGCATTTGCTTTATAAAACTAGTTGTTCATATTGCCGGAAGATGGAGTTGAATGACATTGTATAATTATACCTCTGACTGGAGTGTAGGATATCATTGGGGAGGCTCGTATTGTACTGGCATTAATATTGTTGATCTCCTCAGTGAGTATTACATTTTTAATAGACATGTTATTAATGTAAGATGAGGTAGTCAACTTACATATGTTATTATGGAACCATTTCATGCTCTGTGGACTGTAATTGTTCTTAATTATTGCTGACAAGAGCTTGGAGACCATGACTACATGTTCAATCACTTAAATTGATTTTCTACCAGTAAAAGACAGAGATCAGCTTAAAATCATTGTTTCTGACTGTACTGTTTTGTTAGTCATCAAATTACATATGATACTGAAGTCATGTTATAAATCAACTTGTAAAACAATAACAGGAAAGCCTAGCATTTACAATATAATATGATCTGCATTTTTTTGTTGTTTTGGACAATCTTTAAAATACAATGAAGAATAGCCACCTTGTTGTACAGTTAATGAACACACAATCATGTAATTCATAGAAGCAAATTACCTAATTGGCACAAAATGTAAAAGCACTCTGGTGGATTCAGTGTTGTACCCAGTGAACTAAAAATAAAAAAATAAATTATTTGAATTCACACAGTTCAATGAAGGGAATTCACCATGGTGACAAGGTAGAGACCTGATTTTGAAATGTTTAAACAAAACAAGCTTTTTTAGCACATACAACATTGATGTATTGCATGTATAGGGACCCAGCATATTACTTCACAAATTTTAGCTATTTATCAGTACTTTCAGACAGTGTGAAATATGGTTAGATTTATATTATATTAATATTAATATGTTTTGGTATTATATTTATTTGTTCCACATAAATAATTGAACTAGCTTTCTAAATGGACAGCCTTTGATTTGCAGACTGCACATTACACAGACTGTACATTATGCTGTAATGTATTTTAGCAAACAGTACATTTGGTGTAGTGTAAGCAAAATCAAAAGTGTTTATAGCTGTTCTGAACATCTACACTCGAAGGCGAGGTTAAAAGCCAGCCGTCAGAGAGAAGGGCAAGATGCAATATCTTTAAGATAACGGAAAACATTTCCAGACAGTCTCTCCTGGAAGGCATTCGTGTTGCACTCGCTTGTTTAGGTGAATGAATTTACATGAAGTGCGTGGAATGTCAGTTTCGGAAAGTCAAACGAAAACTTCTAATGAAGCATACTGGCAGCTTCACACTGACAAGGACAAAAAACTTAGAAACTTTGAGACTTTACACCATAGAAATAAAATGGATAGAAAAGTAATTTCCATTCAAATCAACGTAGCAGAATGGTCAGAGTAGCAGCCATTTTTATGTGTACCATTACCATGGTAATGTATAAACTTTCAATAATAAGCCGACTTCCGGCAAGTCGCGGTGCTGAGGTTTTACAGTAACGGAAAAACGAGCAGTGGAGTAGTGACGTTACAAGGCAGAGAGAGAGCCGCTATGAGTCAAATTAACTTAATGCTTCATCCACCCAAAACACATCACTATCGCCACAAGTGACAGCTTTATTTGGCTCATTGTCTGTGAACGACGTGGCGAGGGGGTAACGTTGGGGTGGAGTTAGCAGGCTGGCTGGCTTGCTGCTTCCGCCATGCTTTTATGCTGCATCGGTTACAGAGAATGAGCTGAACAGCGGGCTGGGTCTAACGTTAGTGTTCCGCTGACCTACTGCCGCTGGGTCTAACTGTCCCTCCTCACTCCCTGCAACTCCGAAAACATCTCCCGAGCTGCGTCAGTATTGCCACTGAGGCGTATTGTCACTATGACAACTAACAACAATTGCCATATTGTTGTGTACCAATCAAATGACCACGGGAACCAGTTCAAGGGCCTTTCTATCCATTTTATATCTATACTTTAGACTTAGTCTTTAGAAAAGGTTAATTGAAGCGCCGGCAAAACTGCTTATGAAACAAAGTAAGGGAAATAACAAGTTTCACAATACTTCTGTTTAAAGTATTGATTTAGAGACCCCTAGTATCCAAAGTCACGACAAATGATTGCATAAGCCAGGCCCTCATTTATTGCACTCTTGCATTAACACACATATTCATAAGCTCATTTCCCACACAGAAGTTTGACACATAAGACAAAGTTTAAGCTCTTTTTGAGAAACTTAAGTGCAGGATCTTAAGCACCTGATAAGTATGAATCTCAAATTACCCTTAGCTTGACTATCAGTGGGGACTGCTTTGACTGATATAGGTACAGTTAGCCAGTCCTTCATAGGGAGGCAAATCAGCTCATAATTCTAACAAAACATTTCCCAAAGGGTGGAGCAGCTTAGAAGCTCTTTATTCAGTTTTTCAGGTCTCAATTCTTTCTTACAACTGACAAAGAAGTCTGCCAAATAAAAAGAGAGCAGCCAGAGCTACGGTTTTCAAATCTGGTACATAATTAACAGCAGATCTCATTTTGTTTTTTTAACAGGGAACACATTGGATTTGACTGTTCATTCCTCTTGACTGTAAGTAAAAATGTACTACGACAATTAAGTTCTTCATGGATGTTTTCTTTTAATAAGCAGCTTGTCCCCTCCCGCTGCACACAGAGTGGTGGAGAATAAATTCCATTCCGTTATCACTGTGTCCTCACAGCAACAGGGTTCTGGGTTCAAACAGGCTGGCCAGCCATTGGGCCCTTCAGGTTCTCCCAGTGTTAGGTGTGGCTTCCTCCCAAAGTTCAAATACATGCAGGTTAGGTTAGTTAGAGTCTAAACTGCACCTGTGTGAATGTAAGTATAAATGGTGGTCTGTCTCTATGTGTCAGCCCTTTCGTCCAATGTTTCAGCTAGGATCCAGACCCCCGCGACCCTGTAAATCAGGGGTGTCAAACTCAATTTCGCCACACTGAAGAAAGAGAATCGCATCAAGGGCTAAACATGTACAGTATAGTTTATTTACATGCTTTTATTTCATCGAAAAAGTAAAATATCTTTGACCCAATTATTGCATGTCCCATATAGTCTTCTCACTTAAAGTTTGGTCCACATAAAGCCCTGAATAAGTGAGCAAAAAAGTTCCAAAGCCATCCTAGAATTGAGCAAAACAATGATTACATTTTCTAAGTAGGCTACCGCACAGCTGACTAACAACAACCTCTTTCACAGCCTGAATATGCAGACTCTCTGGTTCTGTGGGAATTTCTGAGTCTCGAAGTTGGCAAATTTGCCAAATTCTGCTTTGAGTGTCAGGTTTCACATGTTTTTGGTTTTGCGCACAACTAGGTCAGCCAAAATATATTGTGAACCTAAATTGATATGCGGGCCGGATCAGACTTTGCGAGGGGCCGGATTTGGCCCGCGGGCCTTGAGTTTGACACGTGCTGTAAATGATAAGGTTACAGCTAATGGATGGATGGATGGATGGTGTCTTTCTGATCATGTCATTACTGAAGATGAAATTTGATCTTAAGACCATTTTTATATGCCCCCAAATATATCTTTTACTAAGCATTAGATTATATTGGCAAACATTTAGTCATTTGGTTGATCTTATTAGGAGCTCCAAATGGCTTCAATAAAAATCAAATCCTTTAAACTTCGGTATCTCCAACGCTACTGTATAATCTACACATTAGTCTACAAAACAACCATTTGTTTTTTTCACAGTGACTTTTATTTTAAAGAATGTTAAATCTACAAATCAATACTGAAGCTAATTGTATAGCATCCATTAGCAGGACGCTGTTGTCGTGACACACACTCCCTACTGCCATTGTCTAGCCAAGTTTCTACTTTCAGTGGTGGAATGTAATTAAGTACATTTACTCAAGTACTGTACTTTGTTACAAATTTGAGGTACTTGTACTTTACTTGCGTCTTTTCTTTTCGTGCCACTTTCTACTTCTGCTCCGCTGCATTTTAGAGGGGATTATTGCACTTTTTACTCCACTACATCTGACATCTTTAGTTACTAGTCACTTTACAAGTTAAGATTTTTGCACACAAAACACATGAAGTTTATAAGATACAATGTTTTATTATAAAGTACCCAACAATTCATATATAAGACTACAAGTACAGCTGAAATGTTTAGCCGATTAAACACTTAGTTGACTGACAGAACTATTTGGATAGTTTCCAGTTTCTAAAATGTGAGGAGTTTTCTGTATTGAATACTTTTACTTTTAATACTTCAAGTACATTTTCCTGATGATACTTACATACTTTTACTTAAGTAACACTATCAATGCAGGACTTTTACTTGTAACAGATTATTTTTACAGTGTGGTATTAGTAGTTTTACTTAAGTAAAGGAACTGATTACTTCTTCCACCACTGCCTTCTTGTCTTCAACCCTCTGCACTCGTTATAGATAGCTGGAGATAAAAGTGATAGCCTTGGGTCTAAACTGCAAATGTGAATGCAATCAGTTGCTCTTGAGTCCTGATGGTGATGCAACTGCTGATCTTATCTTCAAATGTCAGCTGGTTCATTATTAAACCAAAGGGCTGTGATCCTACCTGTCATTTAGCTGCTTCTGAAGGTCAGCAGCTTAAAGAGTATTGAGCTCAATACCTGACACAAATACGCTCACACATACACACACATTGATACACACTAAAACACTTTGAACGCCCATGTGAGCACACATACACACTTCTACACGAACACACCGACACAAAACACACTTCAATAACTCTAAATGTCTGCTGTCAGTCACCTTCCTGCCTAAGTGGCTTTCTATCTTTAGCCCTTAATATGATTCTATTATCTGCGGACTTAAATATGAAGAAAGTTCATCTAACCTAACTGTCCGTCCATGCATGAGTTTACGACTTGGCATGTGATATGAAAAGGGTCCACAAACAAATGAAAGGCCATAGGTTCAAGCACCCACACCTAAACTCCTACGACTGCATGACCCCAGGCATTTTAATTTAAAAGCACTATATATGTATTTTTAATCTCAAAGATTGCCTTTTTTTCTCCATTTATCTGTCACTTGTCTCATTCTCCATTTCACCCTCTGCCAGATCTTTATAATGAGGGCCAGTAGCCTTTAACCTCTCCTCAATAAACTTCGTTCTCTTCTCTTACTTCCTTTTTTCTTCCATCATACAAAATTCAGCAGTGAGGAAGATCACAGAAGGGGAGGGTCAAGGACTTTAACTGTCATTAGCATTTAGATTTGAACTGGTATGAGGATTGGGTATGAGGTGGAAAGATTTTCGAGCGGGCAATAAAGCTGTGGCAAAACTTGTTTTTCAAGCAAATCCGAATAGGAAGTGTATAAGAGGCATAAAGAAGAAAGCTATTTGAAAAATGAGTGAGTGACTGGATGAGAAAGTGGGATTCAAGGAAAGAGGCAGCGAGATCTATAATGGATGAGTGGTACATGCATTATGATAGGCAGAGACGTAGGTCTTCTCATCTTCCTCACTCTCATCCTCTTATTTCATCACTAAAAAGGAAATTAGTTGAACATTCCAGATGGAAGATGTTCTGTAGCTCTATTATGCTGTGTAGTTTAATGTCAGAAGTAGGGCTGGTCAATATATCAATATTATATTGATACTGTGATATGAGAATAGATATCGTCTTAGATTTTGGATATCGAGATATGACATCAGTGTTGTCTTTTACTGGTTTTAAATGTTGCATTACAGTAAAGTTATGTACTTTTCTGAATATACCAGACTGTTCTAGCTCTTCTATTATTTGCCTTTTCACCACTTAGATATTATTTCCACATTACTGATGATTATTTATCTAAAATCTAAGTGTGAAGATATTTTGTTAGAGCACCATATAGTCAACCCTAGAATGTCGGCGCAATATCAATATCGAGGTATTTGGTCAAGAATATCGTGATATCTGATTTTCTCCATATCGCTCAGCCCTAATCAGAAGCACCGTACTTTATGTGCTTTAGATTACCTGACAACACTTATAGCTGAGGGAGACAAGAGAGGTAGAAATGGAGAAATATTGAAGAATGTGCTGTAGTGATAATGCATTAGTGTATTCCAATAAGTTAAGTAACAAGCAACTTAACACATTAATTCATTCATTCATGCAAAAAGTTAGTGACATTCTCAAACTTACATTTGTTTACTTTTATTTTCCTAGACCAAATCAGCAGATCCATTTAATCTGTCTCATGCTTTATGCAAAACACCTTGTAAGTGTGACATCTATTTATAGTTTGTCTGTTGGTTTGTCAGTCTGCAGGATTACAGAAAAACAACTGGCCCAATTTTCACGAAACCTGATGGAGGCGTGTAGCATGGGCCGAGGAAGCACCCTTTTACTTGGAGCAGATCTGAATCACAGATACACAAATTATTTTTCCGCTTTCTTCTTTTCGGGTTCTTCCAGATCATATTTCATGGCTCGCCTGTTCACAGCTCATCTGTTTGTCTTTGCTCTTCGTTGTCACACAAATAGTAGAAACAGCTATTGATGTGTTGTTTAAACGCTCTGAGCAATCAAACACAACATCTTCTTTGTAGCATCCATGTTGTTTCCACGTTGAAGCCCATGAACACAGAAGTCAGCACAACTTGCCAACTCGGGAAATGAGACCATCGAAGGAGCACATGAATGCACCATTGGCCTTGTTTTGTGCTCTCTGAGTGCAAGTTTAATTACATTTTTGTCATTCGATTATTGTTTTATCCTATTACTTTTTGTCTTGTGAATATTGTCCATAAGAGATAATCAAATCAGTAATAGTATCTGCTCCGGAGGGCTGTGGACTGACGGAACTGGGACGGAGTAGGGATGCAGACGTTCCGCAGTCTGTGGAAAGGCACACATTGACTTTAATGGAAACCTAACGACTCCGTCGACGTTCCGGAGTCATTCCGGAGACATTCCGCAGATGTTCCACATCCAGTGGAAATTGCCGGTAAGGGGAGCTCTATAGAGAAACCTGCAAGCAAAAAGCGAAGAAATGGCAAAAACTGCATAGCGCCCCTTTAACGAAGCAATTTTCTTCCTCAAAAAGAAAAATGTTTACCTTGTTACTGAACCACATAAACATACATTTAGCATTGTTTGTTTGCTAATCCTAATTTAATGGTACTCTACTGAATTAGATTCTGGAGTAACTGCCTAACATGACTAATTACAGTGAATTAAAATGGTTTGGAATGAAGTATTCCTTGTCCGGCAGATGTGGTAAAAAGGGAGTGAGGAGCAAATGGAAAGAAAGAAAATTACTATTTTCTTTCAGCCATCTTCATGGCTCTCCCAGGTCCGAGGATATGTTTGTTTCAGATGTGAGCATCTCCCTCTGGGATGGAGCTTAGCCTGGTGCAGTAACTCATCTCTGGCCTATGTCTGCTCACAGTTTCGGCCTCAACTTGACTTCATGACTGGGTGCTTCCCATAACACATGCAACTCTTTTCCTCCATCCTTCCTTTCTTTCTCCTGCTCTGCTCTACAACTAAATGACATGTTTAGTATGAAGCTTATTATCTCTAAACCTATTTTCTTTATATATTAATTATCATTCCAAGGCATTTACCATACCTGAAAAGAATGAGGACATTTTAAGCAGAGCCCTTTACAAGGTTAAAAACAAAATAACTGAAAAAAAAAAAAAATAAGTGAGACTAATTTGAAACACTGTATCTCACTTAGCCCTGGCTTGACTTGAAGGCCATGTAATGGTTATAGAGCAATTTCCTGTCTGGCAAGGACGTCTACGTAGAGGTCAGAGTTCACAGATAATCTAATTCTCCTTAAATATAATTTACAGATTTGCAAGATAATGTCACACTGAAAATTAAGATGTATATTTGTGTGTGTATGTGTGTGTGTGTGTCAGAGGGAGACCAAGACAGACAGCATGCCTGCACCTGTTTCTGATTTAAATGCCCTGATACAGATCTCGTTTTTACTCTCTTGGACTCTCTCAGGAGCACGAGGGAATGAGCTGTCTGTTTGGCATGCCCGTCTGCAGTGGAGCTACTGAGCATGTGTGTATGTGAGTGGCTGAGCATTCGTCCCTACGAATGCATCTTGGTATGTCTTTTGTGTGTGTGTGTGTGTGTGTGTGTGTGTGTGTACACCTGCATGTGTGTGTTTGTATAGTCACATCCGTATGTGTGTGCTCTTTTGGTTGCATGCTGCTATAAACACATGCACGTGTGTATGCATGTGCAGAGGGGGATGCCTTCGGCAGGAATGCTTTATACTGAATCACACACACCTGTGTCTGCACCAGTAAACCCAGTTGTGTAAATCTACCTGCTTCCTCTCTGCCTCCTGCACTAGCCTCAAACTCAAGAAGTTGCTCCAAAAGGTTCTTTGATGTTTCAGATTTTGTTTAGATTTGGGAGTTAGTAAACTCTTTTTGGCTGAGAAATATAGAAGTTCAGCAAGGAAACATAACGTGATTTAAATACCACCTTACAGACCATTCATTCTTAAAAGTACAAAGAAATCTAATTGAAAAGGAACGCCATATTAACTACTAAACCACCAATATACAGACGGCGAGGATCATGTAATGTAGCAATTGTAGCTTTTTTAGTGGACTTCCTGTGCGCTGAGATTACTCACAGTTATTATTATTATCATTATTATTATTATTAAAAAGGAACAAAAAGTTAAAAACCTTTTCTGCATCTGACCTCTTCCATTCCTCCAGCAGGAGGAATAAATAAATCCATTTCTTTGATGATTAACAACACACCATTACTCTAAACAGCAAGAGTTACAATAATTTGGGATAAATACATTATGAAGCCATTGTGGCGATGGATGTATAATAAAACCTAGATGATACAGCATTCGAGGCGGAGCCCCGTTCTTGTTTTGAGTGATGCTCAGTGGCGCATGAAGCCAAAAAAGTTCAACTTCTGCGTACAAAATTACCCAGATGATCGGCGCTGCTTCCACACTATTGGGTCCATAGAGAACGTGCACTAGAGATCTCTGCTGGCCGACTATTAAATGATTTCTAGACTTTCCAAATGTTATTGGACCAGATGGATCAAATGATGATAGTGAAATGAGTCATTTTGCAGGGGGTGTGACGCTCTAAAGGTATCAAATGATTTACAGACGTCTCGCTTGAAATTTAAGTCAAAAGTCTTTTTGGGCCTCTTGGCATCACGTGACGGACACAGAAGTTGTAATTACATGGCCGCTATGTCAAATTGGCTTCCAATTTCCTGGGGGCCTGATTGTGGCTCCATTGTGGTCCAAGTTTTTGATTTCATCTGTTAAATTTCACATTTCACAGAGAACACTCTTAACCTCGGATAATCAAAACATGGACTGAACACACGGACTGTTGCAAGTCTATATTAGGACAGTGTTCCTATTATTATGTATAACAAGCGACACAGAGGCCCATTTGACTTGCCTTGATATTGCTTAAATTGTTTGGTTTTGAACTTTTTCAGGTATAGTCAAAAGTTAAATTGAGTGTATGTCACATTTTATTCCACATGTCAAACCATTTCATCGAATCCATTTGGCACAGCGTACTGCATATCCATCTACCTGGAAACTAGTGTGAGAGTATCTCTCTTCTGATTGTTTTGACTGTCACTGATAGACTGTGTGTCTCTGTGTGTGTGTGCCAGTGTGTTCATGCATGCTCAAATGTGTTTTTTGGCTTTTGGTATATTATGTGTTTTAGTGTTTTATTTATGTATTTTGCAATGTATTTTGTGAATTACTGCGTACATGTCTGAGTGGTATTTTGCATGTGTGTGGGCGTATGTTTTAATTCCAAAATCAACTCCCCTGAGGCTAGTAAAGCATGAATGGTGTCTGTGGAGATAAACACACAGTAGGACGAGAGGCTCCGAACCTGTGTGTGTGTGTGTGTGTGTGTGTGTGTGTGTGTGTGTGTGTGTGTGTGTGTGTGTGTTCTTGTACTTCTGCCTTTGTGAGGACCAATATGTGTTTTAGATGTTGAGTATGAGGACTCTTTTGGAAAGTGAGGACATTTTGGCCAGTCCTCACCACCTCAATGGATGTCTGACGATTAGGACTTGGTTTAAGGGTTAGTTTGGAATTAGGTTTAGGTTTGCGCCTATGGAAGCAACTTGGTTGGGTAGCTTCTCAAATATAGAACAAATTGCCAGAAGAGCTAAACTTGAGACAATGCTGATTACTTTCAAATCTAAGCTAAAGACCCACCTTTTTACCATTGCTTTTAGCTCATCTTCTATGTTTTTATTCTGTGTGCATTCGATTGTTTCTTTTGTTTTGTTTTTCAATTTACTTTGTGCTGTCTACTTTTCTTTATTCTATGTGCCATTGTTTGCTTTTACAGTTTTAATCATATGTTTCTTGTTTCTTTGCTTTTAGCTGTGTAATCTGTAAAGCACATTGGGTTACCTTTTAGTATTAAATGTGCTTTATAAATGAATGTGCCTTTCCTATAATGCTGGTTCACAAATGCAAATCACATTCACATCACCATGCCCTGGATTTGAATCAGGCTTACAAGCTTTTCAGCATGCTATTCCACTACTCTCTCTAATTGTGTCCTGTCTCTGTCCTCTTTGAGCTGTTTAAAGAAGGCGTGATACAACAAAACAGACTCATTTTGGAGCAACTCCGATAAGATGTACACAATGTACCATGAAATAAACAATCCTGTCTCGACTCTGTGGTAGTGTGACGGTGAGCTTATATTTGGATCCCAGATAGTGTTTTTAAGGTCAGGGCTGAGGTTAAGCATGCACTTTGAGTTACTGCACACTGATATGATATGAAAATGTCCCCGCATATCTAACATAATGATTTTATATGTGGCCTCTTATGTGTATGTCTGTGTTCAGTTGGCAGCAAGCTGTCTCATTCATCATACAGCTTAACTCTGTATCATCATTCATTTAAAAAAACATTCCTTAGAGCAAACTAAAGTTGTTTTTCCTGGAGAGAATTGATAGTCCATCTAAATAGAGGGAACCCAAAACTTTCATTATGACTTCAGATAAGCAGGCGGCTGAACCTGTAATGTAGTTTTGAGTTACAATGTGAGGGATGGGGGGCTGTGGGAGCATTGCAAATAGTCTAGTAAATCACTAATATGTACTGCAGACTTTCTACACAGTCTGCTACAGCAGATAGCAGTATATTGTTGAAGTCGATTTAGCCTTAGGCCAGATATACATCAATTATCAATGGTATTGCTACAGCAGAGCATAATGGACTCAGAGGTTGCAGAATTCCTCAACGTGTGACACAAATATAGGCAAAAATGAAAGCAGTAAAGCAGATTTAGGTGTCTAATATACTAAAACAACAACTGCATCAAACCTCTATCACTAGTCATCAGTCTCATACACTCATGACTTACTCAAAATAAATACATTAAAACAAAAAATAAACACAGGTTGCTGATATCACAACCACCAAAAAACTAGTAAACAAAAATCTATTAAACATAAGAGAGTACTCTGCATTTACCTGAGTAATGAAGGCATAAATGTACATCATCATCCACTGTAAAAGTAATATAGAAATACAATTAACAAAGTTGAGTAAATGTCTCACAGGCTTTGGTGCATCTTAAAATACTATGAACACAAAAAATTAAATAACCAGCATTTAAAGCTTAGCTTATTCATCAACAAAAGAAAGAGGCCTAAAATCACATCTCCACATGCAATAAAGAAGCAGCTAAAGAGCAGGAACATGGTCATATAATGCCTTTTAACCAACAACTTTGACATCTAACCAATACCAGACACCTGTACTTTTTTTTTCTTTTAATGTGGAATCTGATCCCTCAACAGCTCATGTGAAGCTCTGTAATCTTGTCCAGCTCCTACTGTGCGTTTAAAGGCAGGTGATAATGTTGGTCTGGAGCAGTTATCCACCTGACTTCGTGTCTGGGGAGGAAGCGGGCCGTCACATCTGATCTTCTTCATGATGTTCCTTCTCTCTGAGGTCTCCATTGGCCTGGCTGTGACCCTGACCAGGGGGTCAAAAGTCGCATGTTTCCCACCGTTTCTCTGCTCTGCAACTGTGCAGCCCTCAAGTTTTACAGTGAGTATGTGCATGTGGACCAGAGAGAGACTCAATTTCACTGTAGGAGTCAGGGAAATGGCTGGGGCTGTCAAGCCAAGGTGAAAACAAGATTTTATGGGAAATCTGTTTCTGGTTAAAAGACATTTTCTCTTCTGCAACAGTTTTTTTTCCCCCACTTCCAATGTTTTCTGACAGGCAATGTAGCAGTTATATATGGGGCTCACCAAAACATGTGAACTCATGGAGGAAGCACTCATGGTTTTTAACTAAAACATGCATTCCGTGTAATTTAATTAATGTTTGGCATACTTGGTATTTTATTTGAGTATAACTTGGTCTCTGAGTATTCGGCAAGGTGGATCTTAAAGAGCCGAGGGGTCAGATCTGCAGTACAATCATCATTAATACAGAATATAAATAAGGGAATATGTTAACTTTAATAATAAATATAGCTTAAACCTTTTTTCCCCCTTCACAGTTAAATATGAATCATACGGTGGTCCTTCAACTTGAATAACAACAGAAACCAAACACTCTATATATAATGTGTGGGCAACTTCAGACTACATAAAGTAACCCATTAAATACATTAAGTTAATGCACCTCATATTAGATTATTGAAGTTGTTGACGAATCAAAATCATGAAAGCAAGAAGCTGTGATATCTAAATGTATTTACATTTTTGTTATAGTACCCTCTTTGCTTTTGAATGTGGTCCTTCACTGCTTTCATTTAAGTTTAATGTGCATCCATAGCAGTTGCTTTTATTACCAATGTTGTATGATTACAATTGTACAATGCATCTATTCCAATCTCTTTCCACATTCAAGCATTTTGCCTCCTCCTCCCTCCTTGCCTTCCTTTCCCTCTCCATCCCTCTCCATCCCTTGCTTTAGTCTCCCCTCTTATAAGGTGTCTTCATCTTTTTCACCCCTCCCTCCATCCGTACTAAACATTCTTACACGTTTGCATTTCACTCCTTCAGTTTTCCAGCTAAGAAAGTTAATCTAGTGAGAAGCCATAAAAGCATTGTTTATGAACAGAGCAGTAAGTGCATTGTTGGCAAGATACACCACGCTGATTCATTTTAGGGAGATCTCAGGGAGTAATACAACGAGGAGAAAAACTGATTTCTCTATTGCTTTACATGCTGATGTCTGTCTGTCTCTTTCATTGCCTCTTCTCACCTCTTTCTTACTATTTTTTCACCTCTTACAATCCATCTGTTTCTCACTCTCTCCCTGATCCCTGTGTCTCATTTTCTATGCAAAAACACTTTCCATTTCTGTCTCATAATTTGTCTGTCATTCTGAGTTGCATACTCTCTCAGAGATGTATTGAAATGCCTGAACGATGTTGTTTATTTGGCCTCCAACCTAACTTTTTATGGCCATTTTAATTGAACTGCAGAAGGCGGCCTTTGTTTGGAAAAATATGCTCTGCCACGGAATGGGTTGTGCTGAGTTACCTTAGTCCAGCTGTAATATAGTTTTACTTAATGCAGCTAATAGCCTGTCTGGCAGTTGGTCTGACTATATGGCATCACATGCAATACTGGTGTTGCACAGGTGCTGAAGACGTGGACACAGGTGTCAATCCAGGTACAGCTGAAACAATGAAATGCGATCCATCTGGAGTAACAGATTACTGTGTTTAAAGGTTTATCAGGAGGTCAGCAATTTGCTGTAGTACTGGTGTGAGCTATTTAGAAGTAAGACCGAAGTAAGTAAAAAGTAAGGAACTACAGAAATAGAAAAGCGATCAGCAGCTCCTTTGACTCACCCACCCACACTGATCATGTTTCTGCTGCCTACGCTACCTAAGGAACCAGCACTCTGACCTAAGATGAGGATCTTATTAAGTACATAACTTGTAAAGTTGGTTTTTTTTTGTTGCAGAAATTATATCTCTATCATAACTTTGAACAAAGAAACAAATGCATCCATTTTAGATAAATAGTGATAAAGTAATTTAAATATCTGCAGTTTGAAAAGGCAAACATTGGTATACACACACACACGTTGATGTGCTTGTGTGTGAAAGAGGCCACATTCTCTGTCAACCCGTTCTCACCCCTACCTCATAAAATACTGACGCTTGGTTAGTAGTAGTTATACCTAACTGTCCCGATCTTGTGCCGCATGTCAGTAAAACATATGTCCCGACCCAGAGCGTCAAATAGTGACGGCAAGAGTCCCAACCTAGTGCGTCTAAATATGTGGGCTAGACACTAGGGGTGACCCCGAATATTCAATGCTTCGATTGAAGGAGCCTGATTCGACTGCCATTCTCATGGTAGAATCGTTGCAGAGGCGTTACGAAATGAGTGTCATGCTTTTTTGGCCATATGGGGGTTCTCAATGTCTGATTTTACATATAACTACCATTATTATACAGCCGATTATCACAAAATGCTGTGAATAAATATTTAAAAAGAAAGAAACTTTTGAATACATCTTTTTAAAGTGCGTGAATAAACCAACCGCTCCATGACAGATTTAAGTTTCACTTTCCATGATCTCTGACCGATGGTGGAGCCTCTTGGTGGCAGGGATTTCAATCTTTAACTAAAAATGTCTGAGAAAAGAAAATCTAAAGCGTGGGATGCACTTTGAAATAGTAAAAGATTATCCCAAAAAAGTAAGATGCAAGTTGTGTTCTCCACATAAGTACCCTCACTTTTTACTGCATACCGCCACCTCCTGCGTATTACACACCCCTAAAAAAAACTGCATAAATGCGTCTCTCACATAACAGCTTAACGCTGACAAAACACAGCTGAAAATGTGCTTGTTAACATTGATAATTGTAGTGGATGAATATATTATTGTAACCCTGATCGCTGGATCCAATGTGTAGCCCACGGCATGATCTGTCTGCATTGATCACCAAATCCTGCACAGTAGACCAGCAAGCCGCGGCGTTATATGCCAGGTAGTCTATATAAACGAGGTTCCCCTTCCGGCATTGGTCCGTTGCCGCTGGAAATTCTGCCAGAGGCACTCTTTTCGGCCGGATGTCCGTTACCTTCTGCTTTCTTTGTGATGGAATTTTAAACTTGGGTCGATTTATGAGGACTATGATTAACTGCTCCTCAGATCTCTGCAGGGTAAATCCAGACAGCTAGCTAGACTATCTGTCCAATCTGATCAAACAACTTTCGACGTAAACATGTTCCACCAAAACAAGTTCCTTCCCGTGGCTATTTTGCAGCGGCCGGGGTGCCCTGTCCAGCACTTAGCGCCGCCCAAGACAGTTGTGATTGGTTTAAAGACATGCCAATAAACCAGACTATGTTTTTCTCCCATCATGGAATGCTGTGTAGACTAGCCAGACCCTCCTCTGCAGCGCTTTGGAGGAAGGTCTGGCAAAGCGAGACTATATGCCGGGTGAAGCCGAGGCAACGTTTGCGTTTGCGGCAGAAAAACATTATGACGAGAGGATTGTAAATGAAGTAGAGACCGCGCGCAGCAGGACAACAGCCTTTTGCTTTGTGCGCGCCGCTTCTCGTCACCGGGGGCCAGCTGCTGACTGCTTGACACGCCAGCACGCGCTCCAAATTTTTTCAATTATTCTTCTACACCCTTGCACCACTTATTAGTGTCAAAAAGGTCAAATGCCAAGGAAATCACGACCGCAGAGGGGATGAAGAGGAAGGGTAGCGAATAAAAGAAAGGTGAGTCATGGAAGCTGATGAGAGGGCAAGGGTGAAAAATGAGTAATGAGACTGAATGGAGGGAATGAAGGACAAAGGAGTAAAGGTGTGGTGATAAGAAGTTTGGAGAGAAGCCTGTAGTTAAGTGATAAGAAGAGAGTGACAGAAGTAAGGAGGAGAGAGGGATAATGACACTAAAAAGGACAGAGAAGAGGTGGACAAAAAGAAAAACACTAGGGGCAAGGAAAGTTTGTGAGAACACAGGCGGTGTAGGATTGAGAGGACAAGAGTGACAAAAGTAGCAGATAATGAGAGACAGATGGAGGGAGTGAAGCGAAGGGAAAGAATGGAGAGACGGAACAAGGAAGGAAAAGAGGGATGACAATCACAGGGGTGATGAGACACAGATGGACATGTGCGAAGGATGGAGAGGTGGGAGGATGAAGTGATATAGTGTTGAGAAGATTGTAACACGCTTCAACTTTGATCTCATTAACATGGTTGGACCGGCCTGGGAACCCGGACGTGGCAAAATGTGTGTGCAAAGAGCGGCAGCAGCAACATGGACATTTTGTACTCCCGCTGCAATAAAACATAAGATCAGAGCAGATGAAATCGGCAGTAACGGACACACGCGGTAAACTAACAAGCACATAAACAAAGAAAACACACAGAGAAGCGAGAAAACATCACCGACAGACGAGAGCCAGTTGTCTTGTAGTAATTGAGCCCATATTTCAACCTTGTAAAAGTCAAGGATGACTAACATGTTCCATACAGATGTGGTTTGTTGAGGGTGCTTTTTATTGTTAAAACCATTCAGTTTTAACACGCCGATGGATATTCCGTTGACGCGAAACCAGTTATGTGGCGGTAAGCTAAAGAATGCTTTCAAACTTGAAAGTCGAAAGTGATTAATAAACGGAGGGATGGAGGGATGATTAGGTAGACATTTGGGGAGGAGAGATGCATGAAGAAGTGAGTAGACGGATGAAAAAGCATCAAATGGATAGAGGGATGAAAGAAACTAAGCAAGCTAAATTAAGATTTGGATACACATGATACTGTGTGTATTTTTGTGTATATACATTTCTGAGCCAGAGAAGGCCTCCAGTGTGCTGTCTCCTATCGTTTTGGTCTTTTTAAAGTACCAAATAAAAGATTTTTAATTCTCCTGTGTTGAAGGAGTCATGGAAGCCATCTGTTGGTGTTCAAAAAAGGAGAGAGCATGCAGTTCTTTGTGTTATAAAACTTTGTTTCACACTCTCGGGATGCCACAGCGAGAGACCAAAAGAACAACCAAAACAGCAGGGCGGAGAGAATGAGACACTTTTGTGGTAAAGTGAGAGGGTGGGACACGGGAGGGAGAGATGGAGGCAGATGGACACAGAGATCAGGAGAAAGACGGCACAGCAGCAAATTAGATGATGAAAGGGAAGTGGAATGAGAGCTAAAGCAACAATCCAAATAGGAAATCTGTAAGTAATGTCGGTGTCTTTGATTATGATGGAAAATTACATCCACTATGGCTGCAGTTGGAGAGATAAGGGCTTTAACATTAAAAACAGACTTTTGATCCCTATAGCAACAACACCCAAAAGGTAGCTTGATATCTACATCAACTAAACTATTTTTAATTAGGCGAGCCATTCTTTAATTACAGTCCGTTCATTCACCCCACTAATCTTAAAACATTATCACCACATTCATTTTTCAAAAGAACGTTTTATTTTGTGCATTCTCATAGAATGGCGTCCACGTAACACGCAAATAAATTAGAGACTTTTGAACCTTATGCTACACATCTTGGAGAAATCATTGACAGAAGAGAACGCGCTCTATGGCTGCATCGGTTCTCAGCTGAACCGGAAGTTGTTCAGGCCCCTCATCCACAAAGGCCGTCCCAAAGCTGTTATTCCTGCCCTGAGGAGCGAGCACTGAGGAGGGATATCCAAGGAGCTACTGTATGAGCGAGAATACACGAGAGATGCCTTCCCGGAAGTCATGCAGCTGAAAGCCATTGCTAACTTGGCACGTACAGCTGACAAATTCACATGACGCTTCAAAGGAAAGGACATCTCATCCCTCTAAAAATCCCTTTCTCCTCCCCATGATTTCCTCCGTCTCTCCCGTGCAGCCCAGGTGTATTCAAAACCATTAATGATGGCTGCATTCAACTTAGGAGAGGCCCTGGTATTGTTGCATGCTGACTCACTGAAATAGCTTACTGGGAGACTCGATGGAATTGAGCCATCGTTAAGGTTATCAATTCAGCTGTGCTTTTCCTACTATGACAAGTCAAATGTTACGTTTACACGTGGCCGGCTATTTTCATAAAAGGACATTTCAACCTCTCAGTTTTCAAAAATAACTTTGTGCACAGCTGTCAGTTTTCAGAAAAGTCTTCGTTTACACGTACCTGTGTGTGTGTATCTATGCCGTCAAGAGCACTTCAAACCTGAAGGTGGCAGTGTAACGAGAAGCTCAAGCCCACGTTAGCCAATCAGAATCCCGAAAATATCAACAACAGCAACGAATCACTTCCTCTTTCTCTCTCTTGGCTGCCTAAACCTCCGTTTGTCTCAGTTTACATGCAAACGTGCAAACAAAGTTTTCCACAATTTCCACTCTGGCCGGAGGTTTTTAGAAATAATCGTTTTCAGAGGCAAATTCTCCGTTTGCGTGTAAACGAAGGGCACAAATGAAGGGAAACGTCTCAGTTTTTCAAAATAACCATGTACGTGTAAGCGGGGTAAAAATGTCTGCTGTGTAAAAGGTCCATTTAAGGGCAGTCAGAAGGACCCTATAGGTCCACAAACACTAATCAGGTTATAAGGTGCAGCTGGGGAAGTCAGGCATCAGGTCTCAAGCGTTGATGAGGGGATGAGCAACAGGTGTGCAGGGCAGGGAAACACACTTAGGGTCAGACAAACACAGGCAGGTTAAGACAGACGAAGAGGCAACAGTTCCTACTCGGTATGATTCACAATTGGCAGACAAGGATCAATACATTTGCCAAGGACACTGAGAAGTGAATTCATCATTGCAGATGACAGACTCAATATAAGGTTGCAGCAGTGACAGCAACTGCATCTATAGCACTGGTGGGGAATAAGTGTCTTGCTGAAGGACACTCCAACAAGTTGGATAATTTGCCAATCAAGGCTTGAACCTTGGTTCTGCTACTTACTATGCCATCCAGAGACTGCACACATTAGGAAACTGCCAAGCTTTCTAGGACTCTCGATGACTGGCCTATCACACAGAGGACCCTCTGTCTGTCATTGTATCCTGGGACTCTCTGTCCAAAGGTTTTCCATTACTACCTGCAGGGTTGGGGTTACCCAACAGTACATAAAATAGTTAAAAAGTATAATATACAGTTTCCCCCCCCCAAAAAAAAAAATACTAAAGTACTTAAACACTTTGTATGAGATGTGATGTTGTAAGTAAAATCGCTGCAGAATTCATTCCCTCTCTTCTCCTCTCAGCCCTGTGGCTTTATTACGAATTCCATCGCTTCTCACATGACTAGCCACTGTTTTAATTTCTTAATTACCATTTTTAATTTGAACATTACAGCTCACTCACACACACACACACACACACACACACACACACACACACACACACACGCCATGCACATTCGCAGACAGACTTGAACAAATCAAAATGCTTCCTAGCTCCCTATCGGTCTCTCTCAACCCTACAAAGAGACACAGATGCATACTTAAACATAGATCTGCATACTCCCTGATATACCGTATGTATACGCTAATATCACACAAAACATCAGGATATTTAATCCAGGTCTCTTGGGACAATTAGAACTGTGTACCTATGAACACATATATTTCATCATGGTTGTACAACGAGGGTACTGCGTTGCACTTCAGTAGAGGAGATACTTAACACTTCTGGCTAGACGGACACACTCTCCCACTTTTCTGTCTTGCAGCCCCAGGTTATGTTTCTCCTGTGTCATATCCGATGTCTTTGGCTGCCTTCTCCTTCTGAAGCCTCAAAGCCCTTTTCAGGCAGTGATGCCATTGGGTGTTACAGTCAACAATTGTGTTATGTCCTCAGATGTGTTTTTTTTTTTTTTTCAGCTGCACTCATGATGACCGCTGTCATTATGTAAATTAGTTAGACGGGATCCAAAAAGGCAGCCTATCTTGAGGCATGCTAATGGCATGCCCGAGTCAGCGCAGCTGGTGCTCTGTGATTGGCCCTTGCAGTGACTGTATTTTTACCACTTTCTTACTAGGAACTATGCAGTTGTCTTTTTTTATGCGAGACAAAAATCAAGCCGGACACAATGCGGGCTTCTGTAGGAAATTAAGTATGTTGTTTTGGAGCCTACAGGAGACTGTAGCTGTTTTTCAATCTCAAGAATGCAAAGAACGGACTTGTGTTCTTGGGGGAAAAAGTTCTTGCTGGTTGTTCTTGGAAGAACAAACGCAGAAAACACTGTTAACAGTTTGAGACAATGCATTCTTGCTGTTAGTGTCCAACACCCCGAGCACAGAGGCTAACTGCAGTGTTCCAAAATAACAGCTAGAAATAAAAAAACCACAACAATATAACCACTTTATATTTAAACAATCTCCGGACAAGAAAACCTCATAATGTTACGATTGCAATAATATTGGAAAATAAAACTTATTGAGCTTATATTTTTTTGTATATGGTTTAGCTCAAACACCCCTTACTTATTCAAAAGATTGGAACGTGATCCATATTATTATAAGTTTAAAAATAAAAAAATAAGCATGCCTCTCTGAATGGGTAGGCATATGCGCTGGCGTGTCTTATTAGTGTTATGTGGAATTATCATTTCTATATTATGGTAGTGCACTGTATATGCCCAGGGACAACAGATGGAAATTAGCAATACAAATTAGAAACGTTGGTTAGTCTACATAACATGCCATTACATGTTACCACTTGATGTACTACTGTTATCATACAGTCTGAAACTCTACTCTTACTCTTACTACTAATAAAAAAAGTCTGAAAACAAATACTTAAATCTAATGTGTATATAGCCTATGTCATAATTTAGACAAGTCTCCCAAAAAGAAATGGGTATCTCTCTCTTCTGTGTGTGTGTGTGTGTGTGTGTGTGTGTGTGTGTGTGTGTGTGTGTGTGTGTGTGTGTGTGTGTGTGTGTGTGTTAGATTGCCGGCCAGCGAGGTTGTTAAACCCGCAGTCGCTTGTTGAGTTTAACTCCAAAAAGGCACTAGCTGGCTGTTGCGCTTCTCAATTCCGAAAACTTTGGAGCAAATTGTCAATTCGGCATTGATTTTCGACACAGTTAATTTCTCACCGAAAACATTCTCAAAAGTGAATTTAGTGATGAATGAGATGGCAAATTGTTAAAATTGTCCCCCATACTGCATTTTAATAATGTCCGTTTGTATACATTGTTCACTCGGTTTTTGAGTGAGGTGTTGATGAACAATTTTGTCACACAATGCCATTCACAGCAGAAACTGAGGACAAATTTAACAGTGCCGAAAATTGTAAGATAGATGTTGGTTAAACAACTCAGAGAACATATTGGAAAACAACAACATAATCTATATTATTTTGGTTTAAATCTTAGGGGAAAAATGCTTTTTTCCAACCAACTTCCACAATAGTTTTGAATCAAGCTTGTATATTACACTGGTACGTACACTGTACATTCAATACTTAGCTTGTATTATGGAAATAGGACACAGCACATCTGTCCATTCATCCATCCATCCATCCATCCATCCATCCATCCAGTCACTGTCATGGTTCAATGAGTCTGTCCTTGTTAAAGGTTACAAAATAATTGCTATTGTCCATCATCTAATTACTGTGGCAACAATGGCTAATTTCAAATTCAGTTGTTGAGGAAACAGGGGAGATAGAGACAAAAATAGAGAAACCGTGAGAGACACTCATTGTTCTGCTTTGGCAACGATGTGTTGTTATTTGCGCCAAATAGAGCCGAATGAAATTGAGACAAAAGGGAAAGACAGGCAGAGAAAGACTTGTCTCTGGAGAGACAAAGCTCTCAATGGAGAAATAAAGCGGAGAAAAAGAGGAGACAAGAAGTGAAAGAGAGTTTAAAGGCACTAATAACAAGGCAACATTTTAAGATAAAGGTAGACAAATATAGACACTACTACAGATACAAACTGATGTCACAAGGACAGCAGAAAGTGAGTGACCACAAAGCAGGTGTAATATGCAGGGCAATTATCTTAAAAAATAAAAATAAATAAAAAGCAGAGGCCCTGGGGCTTTGTCTAAATACACACACACACACACACACACACACACACACACACACACACACACACACACACACACACACACACACACAGGCTGTCCCTCCTGATTGCCTTCAAGTCATGTTGTAAACAATGCTATCATGATGCTGGCAGTACTTAGATTGGATCAGGAGAGGGTGAAAGTAAGAGAAAGGGGTCGCCGAATGGATCAATACATATGAGAGAGAAACCGAGGATAATAATCTAGTCATTAGTCATCATGTTATTTTGTTTCCATACCAATAATGCACTAAGAGAAGCAACTCAAAGTGAGAAAAAATAATAATATATACAATATTTATGGTTAGATTTAATTGCATGTGCTACGTAAAGGTAGCCTTGCAGAGACTTTCTCAAGCTCAGTGGAGTATCATGTACATGAAAGAGGGCTTGAGTACAGTTTTTTACTGTGTGTGTGTGTGTGTGTGTGTGTGTGTGTGTGTGTGTGTGTGTGTGTGTGTGAGTCCTTGGGGCTGATTAAATTTTATTGAAGTGTGAGATTTTGTAGATGAGTTTGTGTGTGTAGGTGCGAGTATGGTTGGTTTTGTGTGTGTGTGTGTGTGTGTGTGTGTGTGTGCGCATGTTACAACACGATGAATCTTTGGTTTGCTGCAGGGGTCTTCAACATTTTTGAGGCCAGGGGACCCTAAGTTTAAAGAAAGACTGAGTAGGGACCCCCCTACCGCATGTATACATACAATTCAGTTGCATATTAAACTGCGCAGAATGGATGAAAAGAAATGGATATTATTTATGCATCATGTTTTAATGTTAAACATCCATCTGGAAGGCAAGCTTAACTGTATGGCTACCATAGTTACCTATGCTTATCTTCAATGTGTAAATCATATTTTTCACAAATAGGCCAACTCATCTTTGCTATTAAAATGTTTCATTCATATTAATACATATTTTCAGCCTAATTTTAATTTTTTAAATAATTTTTCTTTCAAAAAAATATTATTTTTTGTCCCGGACCCCCTGTTGAAGATCTCTGGTTTGCTGTCTTGATTCAAGATACGCAATAAAGCATAATATACAGTACATTTATTGAATACCTGTGTGTGTGTGTGTGTGTGTGTGTGTGTGTGTGTGTGTGTGTGTGTGTGTGTGTGTGTGCGTGCGTGCGTGCGTGTGTGTTAGCAAGGCCCAGTGTAGCAGATGGGTAAAGCAGCTGTACTGCCAAGGCTATTTCATGACCGGATACCCAACAATAAATCCATACTAAATACAAAAATGAACACCTGTTAAAACTTATAACTATTCCACAAAGGCTCTAACACACTTCCGGGTATTTACTTTACATTGGTAAACATTGTTGATGTATCCTATTATCCATCAGCCATGCATCGATTCTGCATGACTGCAGCAGCTCCATGCTGTTGTGTTCTGAATCTATTGATCTATGAACTGACTTCTAAAAAAGAAGCTTGTCTTTCCCCATTTTTACTGGGGATGGGGGGTAATGTGCCCCTCACTTTTTGAAAATCCTATTTTCTATCCCCTCACATTTATACTTTCACGTTTCCTCACTAAACTGTCTTACCAGCTGAGAGGAGCTGTCTGAGTTGCCCTCAGTTATCACTGTGTGCTCAGAGCAATAATAACAAGCAGTATCGCCCTCATCTTGTTATTGGAGGTTGACAGAAAGACCGCAGGCACAACTGCTATAAACATTTCCACCCTCTCTGCATTAGTCATATTTGCACTACAACTGAACATCAATCAAATCCGTAATTAGTATTTATGCTAAGCAAGGCTAAACTGATCTACCATCATCTGTATCATACTCATTGTAGCTCCTGGTAAGAGAGTTTTTACCAGGAACTTAAACTCTGTTTAGCTGTGACTGTTTGTGAGGTCGCTTCCACACCTATAGTTAGGTAGATTTGGTGTGTTGGGGGGTGAAGTTGCAACATTGTTGCATTTTTCATTTGGTTCGGTTAGCGTTCACACTGCAAATTGGCAAGCGCACCAAACGTCTAAACAAATGTCACACGGTTCTGTTGCTGGTCTATTGCACATAATATCAGCGTGGAACTCGCCGACACTTCTGGTCTCAGAAATAATGGAGCAACACCAAATTCATCACGTCTTGGTTTTTTGGTTTTACTTTGGTGTTTCTAATATTTTCCAAGAAGGCAAACAATATGAGCAGTTGACTGACAGCGAGTGAAGAAGAGGGAGGCCCTGATGAGAGAGAGATGATGATGATGTGTTGTCACACAGATAAGTGCTGTATGGTCGCAATAGGTTATGGATTTGTCCCTAAATTGTGTGAAAGGTTGAAATTGCAGGCTAGTACATGCAGTTTCTGCTTCACTTCCTATGTTTGGGTCGGATTGCATTCTCACCTAAAGTGAACCGGACTCTAGTGCGCTTGGAAGATAACCGAGACCCCCGTTTTCAAGAGGAGCAGAGTTCAGTTGATTGGTTTGCACCAGAGTTTGAATGAGCTTTCACACCACCCCAAACAAACGGGACTATCTGACCTAATGCTTCAGGGCGAGGTTAAAATGGTCCAACAGCTAAGGTGTGAAATAGGGCTGGGCAATATATCGATATTATATCAATATTGTGACATGAGACTCAATATCGTTTTAGATTTTGGATATCGTAATATCGTGAAATGACACAAGTGTTATCTGTCCCTGGTTTTAAAGATGTAGCCTTTGATAAGACGATATCCAGTCTCATATCACGATATCGATATAATATCGATATATTGCCCAGCCCTAGGTAGACATAAATGCCAGCACAAATACAAATGATATGTGATGGGTGGAAGTGTTCCTAAACATATTGTAATTTGTATTTGTGCAACTAAAATAAAAGTGATAAAAAAATGTTAACTTACCAGACTGTTCTAGCTTTTCTATTATTTGCCTTTACCCACTTAGTTATTATATACACATTATTTTTGATTATTTATCACAAATCTCATTGTGTAAACCCCTACAATATCGCCGCAATATTGATAGAGGCATTTGTTAAGAAATATCGTGATATTTGATTTTTTTTCTAGTGTGAAAGCAACCTTAAACAAACCAAAATATTAAGAAAATATTGTTATCTAAAATACTGTATTTTAGCATATCAACTTGCTTGCTTGCAATTAATATTGTGGTGCTTGAGGAGTTCTATCCATTACTATGGTCATGTCATTTGTGGCTCTTGATGCTCAAAGCTTTCCCAACGTGTTTTATCACAACATTAGACCTCTGAAAAACTCAGCAAAAGTTGCCATTAAACGTTTAGGGAACAAAATGCTGAAAATAAACGAGTTGAATATAGCTGAGTGGAATCATGAAGGTAAACTGGCACTATCATTTTATTTGATTCAACAAGATTGGACAGTACAGTATATATAAGCTCCCTGCTGCTCTATGGGACATTTGTGGGCTTTGGAAGAAACTGGATAAACCCCTTTTGTGAGTCTTTAAGAACCTCAGCTATTGGCCTCCTTCACAGAGGTCAAGATCCTCTGCAGTAATCCTAAAGCTGGTGGAAATTCAGCATCTTGCTGGACTACACTTAACTCAGGACATTCACTTACTCCCTATGACACTCTGCTGCCCAGATATTTGTGTGTAATCAGTAATCAGAAATAGAAATTTGGAAGGAGGAGAGTGTGAACAGGTTGAGCGACAACACTTTTCAGGATTTCATTTTGTTTAGTCAAACTGGGAAATGTGCACTGGACTCTCTACTGTGGTGTAAATAGTTTTTGTTGTTTTACTACTTTCACAGTGACCATGCCCAACACTCGAATGCAATGAGGCTGCTCCGGCTCAGAGTGCCTGCCAAGGAAATTAACTGCTATTGTTATCTTTGTTGTCACAGGCAGCCTGTTAATTATATGAATGGGAATCTGAATGAAAAATTATGCTAAGACAATTTTCTCTTTTGTTTTGGATGCTGGTCATTTTATTTTTGTTGTACACACGCACAAATTGATTTATGAATACCTTATGCATATTTATTCTGACGACCATGGAGTCTCTAATGTCTTATTAGTTCACAAGAGTTTTGACATTCTTATTCTTTATATATATATATATATATATATATATAATACTTATTCTTAACACCTACTGTGTATTAGAAATGAACACAGTCATATGCTTTATTATTCTGCTGTTAATAGGCATGCAGTCTCACACGGGGTAAACAAATGCAAACATACAAATGCTATTTGCAAGCAATGTAACAGGCAGCAATAGCCTACAGCAGCTATTAATGTTGAATGGCTGCATTCATTTCCACAGGTGAGTACACACATACTGTACATATTCATGGTGAATTCATCTCAGGGAATCTGAATAAACAATGTTGTGGTTTACCCTTTCAGCAACCAAAAGGTAAGTAAAAAGTAAGGTTTCACTATTTAAATATTGTCACTGCGGACAGGGATATAAATGCTGACCTTTACATGTTTGCTAGTCTATATCCACCACGTTCCACTTCTGGGATTGCTCCGGTGTGGTCAAAGATTCCACCGGATGTATGTCTTTTCAGTCTGTCCAATCTGAGATTTCTGTTGCAAGACTTTTGAACAGACACGTTCCACCAAAACAAGTTCCTTCCCGAGGCTATTTTGCAACGGCACAGTGGCTCCATGTGGAGGTTACCCCTGCCAAAGATGATTGTGATTGGTTTAAAGAAATGCCAATAAACCACAGCATGTTTTCCTCCCATCCCGGAGTGCTGTGTTGACTAGATCCTCCTCCGCAGTGCAGAGAAAGGTCTGGCAAATTGGATTACATGTTTGTCAACACTAAGTTTTATTCCAATTACTTACATTTATTGAACTCACTTACACCATTTGGCACAGAAAAGAGGAGGACTGTTTCCAATTAATACAGCTGTTTTTCTTTTATCATTTCACAAATTGTGCATCGGAACAAGCAATAGTGAAGGAAAGTAAGAAAATGACCTGCCCCATTATGAATGCAAGTCTGTAACTTAAACACAGTCCAGAGATTGTTTTCAGTACAAAAGGAAAACAATAATTTATTCTTCAAGAATGTTGAGTCTTTTCTTTAAATATGGGTTGCAGGTAGCATTTAGCAGACAATCTTATATAAATACACAAGTATGTTTCTCTTTTGACATTTAAATTCTCTACTGCTGTGGTTTAAATAAAACTCTACAAGACCTTTTTCGTTTCTCATTTTGTTGATGGAACTGACTGTACCTACATTGCATTCGAAACACATATACTCAATGAATGAAGGAAATATACAAAGTAAGTAAAATGTCTTTGTACATCCTGCAGATTCTGATCTGTTAGCAACTATCATCAGTGGACCTAAACATTTGTCAACATTTAAAGAGGAAGACTCTTTCAAACATTTCTTGCTCTTAATGTTAATGTCATCTCACCATCTGTATTTTGGGTATTACATTCACCACCATGCAATGGGATAGAAAAATGATATATGTTATAAGAGTGATTATAGTCTGTTTACTATTCCGGAGTGTCTATTTGCACCCCCGGTACGAATAGCCTCGGCCACACAGCTGAGCTATTTACACCCTGTGACGTAACAACAAAAAAACGTTGCTCGCGTGCACCGAAATCATGGCGGACATTCATCTTCCATGACCGCAGAAACTGGCATATTAGGGAAGTTTTGTCTCTAAAGTTTATAACAATTGAATTTCTAGCAGAAAATGGATACTATAGTTGCGCTTTCTGTCTTCAGTGAAAGCATACAACCGTTGGTTTGTTAGTTAGTACCTATTTTTTTGTATACAGTATGGTTACCTAGCAACCGAGGCTTGAAGAAGAAGAAGAACTGCTAGGTGAGTGGTTAGTACACTTACCTTTGGTATGGGAGTTTGGAGTTTGATTCCCCTGTATGGTGATCTTATTTTTTTAAATTTGGATTGGATAATTTGCATGCAATTGCGCAAGTCAGGACCCGCAAAGTTTTTTTTTTTTGCAGGGTGGTAGGGAAAGACTCATGAATATGCCTGCTCTGGTTGGGTTGGTTAGGTTTAGGCAAGAGGAGTGGGATTGGTTATGGCTAGGGTAAGAATGTCAGGGCGATAATATTCCAAAAAGGTGTAATACATGAGTAGTATGGATAACTGTGTGTAAATATATGCCAAGGTACTGTAAATGCACAGGGGTGCAAATAGCATACATTGATATTTGTACCAGACGGTGTATTAATAGAACACATTGCTGTGTGCACCGGCGGGGTACTAATAGCATTCATTTCTAAGGGTACAAATAGCACTTCTAATTTCACCAGGGTACAAATAGCATACACTGCTAATTGTACCAGGGGTGCAAATAACATACACTTCTAATTGCGCCAGGGTACAAATAGCATATACTGCTAATTGTACCAGGGGTACAAATAGCATACACTGCTAATTGTACCAGGGGTGCAAATAGCCTCACCCTTATTGTTCTCATGACCTTTTAGTAAACCCATGTGCTGCCAAAGAGTATGCTCAGTTTGACTTTTATCTCCAAATACAAGCCAATCCAACCTTGAACTTTGCTTAACTTGCACTGTTTGTAAGTCACGTAAGCCTGTGGGGACAGGAGACAGACTTGACCCAGCCATAACCCTCCTCTTCCTCCTCTCGCTACTCCTCCATCCATCACTTCCTATTTTTCTTTATCACTTTGTCCCCTCGACATGTGGTGTCAACCTCCCCCTCTCTTACGGTCAACTCCTTCTCCTCTTCGACTTTCTATGGTAGGGATTCATATTTTACCAAACAATTAGCTATTTTCTGTCTCATGAGCAGAAGAAAACTATCCTGGATGCCGAGAAGTAGACTTGTTTTTAAGGTAAAACTTCAGCTACAGTCAAAACGCATTGGTCATATTTCAAGAAAAACTAAATGCAACCACGATACATTATACATAAAACTAGCAGATTAGGCCTATTATTTGGTGGTATTTATAATTATTAAGGCAAAAGAACCCTTTCTATGTTATTCAATATTAGAATAAACATAAAATAAACTTTGCATGCAGCTTGAACTTCACTGCGAGGAATATGAAATGCTCATAGGTCATAGCCTGTAAGAATAGCTTCGTGGAAGTGATATTTGACAATTTGTTATTGTGGAAACAAACACAATTTGTTTAAGCAAGTCATTTGGCGGTTTCAATTCTATTAAGCTGAGACAAAGTCAATGTTCAGTTAGCGTTCAGAGGCTGCTGGTGCCTAGCCGACCTGGATTCCACCGGGCGCAGCTGCGGCTTTTTCAGGCCTGAGTTTTATCACGCCCACGCTAAAGGACTTATATCAGAAATCAGAAAGCAGTTTATTGCTACAGCAGTGGAACTACATGGGATTGGGTGCATGCATACAGTACAACCAAAAAAAATATTAAGCTTATAATTTAATAAATACAATAAATACCAAAACAGAGACAAATATACACAAAATACTTTATTTTGTATATTGTTTATTGTATATATTTCTGTAGTGATACATACATTTTGTACATATCAGCATATTTGCTTTTCGTCCAGAACGTAACTATTGTTCCCTGTATTCCCGTTATTATATTTCTCAAGAAACAGGAAATCATTTGGATGTGTATTCAGGGGAATCCTGTTCCCCAGGATTAAACCCTGGATTATTGTATTTCCACCTCTTCTTGTACTAAGACAGAAGAAGGTCAGTGAAAGGATGGTGACAAAACAGACAGAGGACAAAGGCACAAACACAAGGCTAAATCCATATGTCCACACTTGCAGACAAGCCCCATCTTATAGCCCATTTTTATCGTTTTCAGTGCCCAGTTCGGACCTGACGCAATGACAGTGAGCATTTCACAGTACGTATGACAGAATTCTGTCACAGAAGTGTGTCAGAGGGGATACATATGGATTCAGCCACAGAAATGACACAAAATTTGCATGGTCGGCCAGCAGCCTATATGGCACGGAGTAGTCCTGACCATCAGATCTGACTAATCTCAGATCTCACCAGAAAATCCAGCTTCATGCCTACCAATTTCTGTCCGTCCAAGGCAAAGCAAATTTATTTATATAGACCCTTTAAGAAAAGGCAATTCAATGTGCTTTACATAAAGACAGTAAGACAAGATACCTAGGCCCACTTGCATCTTCATATTCACTTTGCATAGAGAGTGATCTTTTGTCACTTTTAGTACACAATAATATGCATTAACTTGTAATACAATTGCATATGTAAAACGTGAACTACTTGGAAAGTATTCTGACACTATGTTCTTTATAATGGACAAAAACCTGAACAAATTCCGAGATTAAGGGAACGTTTGACTGTAATTTTGGTCACGATACAAACAGGAAACAAACATAATCTGAAGAGTTTTGGATGTATTTAGAAAACATTGGATGTATTTAAAATATGATGTGTGAGTAAGAAAGTAAACGGTAGGAATCCAACTGTTTTTTTTATATAAGGCAAAAAGACAGGAGGAAACCCAAAAATCAGTGCAAGGGAATGTCAAATTATTTCAGAAAAGTCTCAACACGACTGCAGTATTCAGTGTTTATAATAAGTCATAATATTTCTTATTTGGTGGGCCTGTGTTTCATAATGTAATATTACCTGTGGTTGTCATATCATGGAAGGTTGCAGAAATATATTTTACTCATGACTTCTATACACAGAACACTTAAATAAGTAATACAAATGCCCTGCTATGTTGTCTATCTGATTGGCCACATTGAATCACTTTTTAAATCCAGGTGACAGAGTCTTCATAAGTCTGTGTATTGGAGTTAGAGAGGAGAAGAAAAAAAGAGTTGTAACAGTTAGATGTCTGAACAGAAGGAAACGAGCGTGAACGGTACGGAGGTCTAGTATAGTGTGCTCAAAGGAAGCACAGGTCACTGGGTGTGAAGGAGAGTGAGAGAGGCTTTGTTTAGTGTTGTCAAGGGAGGGACAGGTCTTTGTAGGGTTTTCTGTAGGACAGGAAGACTATTAATCTTTCCAGGCAGAGGAAGGGAGGATGGAGAAATGGCTGAACAGAGAGAGGTAGGGAGAAAAAAGAATGCAGGGACAAGGGGAAGAAGAGATGGAAGTTAGCTCCATCGAGTTAAGCCCAGTTCGCGAGATTAAGATTCACGAAACCGTTTTCGAAGGTCTGAACGGGCCCGTCTCAGCTCGACTCAAGCCAGCTGATGGCGTCGCCTGCGACTCAGCCTGTCAAGTCGCCAGTGGCTGGTTTGAAAACGTAAGAGATGTCACCTGTTTCAACAGCCAACATAGAAGTCAGGTTGTAAAGTCAGCCACAAACTACAGAAATAAAATTATCCACAATCCATTTCTTTTCTGTTACAATCTCACTATCGCTAACATTATCCACATTCATATTTTGACGCAACAAATTATATATCCAGCTACAAAAAAGCCTGAAAGTCGGAAGTTAGAACGTAGTTGCAAGTTTCAACACGTCTCGACGCAAAACTTTGGTCTGAACCGGGCTGAGGTGGAAGGAACTGAATGAGTGTGGGACAGTGGGGAAGCATGAATGATGAAGGAAAGGAGGTATGGAGTAGGAATTATTGCACAGAGGACGAGAGGGAGATGGGGAAGAAATGTGGGAAGGATCAGAGCCCTGCTGACCAGAGACAGGCTTGAACACTATCAATCTGCCCCAAAACTTTACCCTGAGGAGCAACACATCACGCAGGAGGACAAAAGAGAGGCAGGGAGGAGATGGGAGGATACAAGAGGGATGGGGAAGGGAGTGGGAAGAAAGACATCAAGGGGACAGAGGGGAGAGGTTTAACCTCATTCTCAGGATTTTAAAATCAGCAGTATGGACTGTATTGCTGGAGGTGAAGAAATAATCAGTCACTTTTATTCATGCAGGACTTTTCAACCATAGAGCAACAGTTATTTCCAAGTAAGGCACGTGATATAATAAGAGCATTATGCAATATGTGAACTTTAATTGGTAACAAATAATTAGAATGGACGCTTTTTCTTACACCTGGAGCTCATGTGTACTCTCTTAGCATGATCCAAGGATTGTTTTTTGGAAGTACAGGGCAGTAGCGTGTAGCTCCCCAGCAACAGCTGCCGATCAGCTTTTGTCATCCCGTATCTGGTACATTCTGTTTTTCTCTCTGCTGATAGAGAGGAACATGAATTATTGGTATTGGCAGTATCTCAATTCCTGCTAGCTGGTCTGTTACATTTGTGTTTAGCAAATGGCAGCAATAGAAAAACAATGCTTAGTCCCTCTTGATTGTGGCAACCTGATAATAAAAGCTGCTCAAAACAAGATGATCATGATTTAGTATAGTTACAACGGTTGGCTTTCAAATTAGCTAACCGACAACTGGAAATCACTGGAAATTAGTCGCCCTTCTGTTAACTTAACCTTACAAACTTTCTTCTGACTTTTAAATAGATAAGGGACTTGAGCTGCAGTTCTTGAGGGAGAGTAGAGTTTCTCTTACTTACCAACTCCTCTTTATTGTGACTGAGGTGATCTTCTAACAGCTAACAATCCCTGTAGGAGTAACATACATCACGTAATATAAGTCTTATGTGCTTGGAAAAAGGGAAGGCCCTAAAACTACCGTAGGGTGACTGTGACGGTTGGTTGGAGAGCTAAATGTTTAGTAATGTGAGTGAGGGTTGGAGTCCAGAACTGTGAAGACAGAAGGCAGCCATCCATATCTCCTATGCTGCAATGATTTATGTGCACTCAGACACACCTGCTGGTAAGCACATGTGCACATGTGCTTTGTCACATGCGAGTGTCGCGTTGGCGATGATGTCATGGCAGTTTCACGCGGCATCGCTATGATGATCAGGTGAGAATCCCACCTACACTGAGGGGATACTATCCACGGTGGAAAACGAGAAAAAGAGAAAAGTACCGGTACCAAAAAAGTGAGTCGATTCGAGGAGAGCCGTACCATACAATGGAAACATGGCATAAAGTACCTTTTAAGTTTAATCATACTTTCTAATTGTCTAAACCTAAAAACTATTTTAATCCTAAAATCAATGGCAAACCTTGCGGGGACTTAATTTTTCCCCCACAATACGACTGAACAAACTTATTTTGGTCCCTTCAATACACACACCACACACAAACATGCTGATGCTGGCGTATCCTCTGAATGTCTCGGAGTTGATGTAAGGATGTTTTCACCAGCATGGTATTCCCTCATCTACTAAAAAAAAAAGAAGGGATTACTGAAACGACTAAAAAGAAAATCCAGCCACTTTGTTCTTTTTAAAAATACAAACACATGATGAATTTCATCACATTGAGGTAAGGGTGATTGTACCAGTAGGGCATGCTTTCATCTGGCAGAAGTATACAAAACCAATGATTGCCCTAACAATACAGACAAATTGATTACTTTGTGAAGAGAAATCCTCCGCAGATTCTGTTGCAATACCTTTCATTAATTGATTAATTAATTAATTTAAGTGCTCCAACAGACTGCGTATGAGGGCAACTCATTTGAGAAAACTAGTCTGGCTCAATGGATGAACATTGCTTGGATAAAGCATGACAACCAGCATGTGTCTTCCCCTTCTATCTCCGCTATCTATTTTGCAATGGCACCATTGCTGTATCCAGGGGTTAGCTCTGTCCCAGGACGGTTATGATTGCTTTGAAGACATATAAACAAGCCAGTGCGTTTTTGTTTTTTTTCCTATCCCAGCATAGATAAGCGGTGTAGCCAGACCATACTCCAACGCTGTGGAGATGCTTGAGGACTAATGTACATTCAGTTTACACAGGTGTTAATATTATATTTAAAAAATCTGTAAAATAGTGATAAAAACTTTCCACTGACTGAGACTTAAATTAAATGTAAAAGCACACAGCATGACTTCAGTGTAAAATGAAACAAGTGTTACGACGTTCAACATCTCTCGTCAGCTGTATATCATTGAAGCTGAAATAAAACTTCCTCGGCACATGTTGATCGTGAAAATCTTTGAGTAAATCCCAAAAAGGATTTACTTATTCTCCACGTGATGCTTTTCTTTTTTTACACTTCCTGAGTCTCTTAGAAAAACATACAAACTCAGCCGTGTTGCATTTCAATTACTGCGGGTTGTAAAAGAGGGAGAACATCGGTTTTACATCTCAATCGTGCCTGATTTACGATGGCTCCTCTCTCCGAGGGATTCTGCACCTGTGAGTAATATCCTTTAAGTGTGTGTGTGTGTCTGTGAGTGTGTGTGTGTGTGTGTTTGTGTGCACGCATATGGAAGCGTGTGATATCCACTCATAGTGGAGCAAGAGTCTCAGTCTGCAAAAGGAATTGATAGTGTAAAGCAAGTAGATTAGCTATGAATCTCTCTCACTCTCTCTTCCTTGCACTTTCGCCTGCACACAGACGTGCAGAAACACCCATACACACACATACTTGGACATTTTTTAAAACATGAAAGAAAATTTTGAGTGAGCAACCAGAAGACATTTCCTGGCTATGAATCAGGCTGATGATTGAAAGTGTTGCTTTTTGGAGTGCCAATGCACAAGTGGCACGGACGATGCAGTTTGATTGGGCTGCTTTCAGTCACTGCACAGTCACCCTCGAAGCTGGAGGGAAGGAAAAATCAGTGCTGCTTTTCGAGAATCGTTCCTTGGAGTGGGAGGAGATGTATAGAAAAAATGTTGCATGAATAGATAGGGTGATAGGAGACAAACCTAAGTTCCAAGGTTTGGGTTTGTAAAGAAAGATGAATACAAATGTGGATAGAGAGGACTGAGAAGGATTGGTGAAATGTAAAAAAATATATATACATAAAGGCTTCAGAGTAAAAAATACATGAGCCGATGACTGTGCTGATTGATGGATGTATGAATGAATAGAGCAGTGAATGGTGGGATTTAGGGATGGATGAATGGAGGGAGACAAAAATAATAAAGGCAGATTGACAGTTAAATGAGTAAATCTTTTTTTTTCTCCAACTGTACACTGCAAAAGCCAAACATGATTTACTAATTTTAATTCCTAAAAGCTGCAACACACAAAAAGAACGTTATTGCTGTTTTTAGCATGCTGGGCTTTTTGTTTGTTTGTTTCTGTCTCAAACCAGTGTATTTCATACACTGGTGTGAAAAATAAAAAAGTTTTGTTGGACATTTTGTCAGTATTTTGTTAAATAAAAAGCCTCCTTTTTTTCCCTAGTTATTGCTTTTGGCTCTGCAGCCATTTTCACATAATCTGCTGTCCAAAGTGATTTGGTTAAAGAGACAGAGTCCTGTGTTGGCCTCTTAACCTGAGAACATCAATGCTGAGGCTATGATGCTGAGGCTATATTCATATTTCTTTGTTTTCTCTTTTTTCTCACAAATAAAATTTAACTGAATTGAATTAGTCCATCTTCCCCAGACATCTTGACTATATGACCATTGTCAATGCATTCTCATGTATGAAAATGCATGCACAACATTTAATATCATATCTTACAGTATGAAATTATGAAATTATAACCACCGGCGACAGGTCAAACTTTAACTGACAAGAGGTAACTGTGAGCTGGTTAGGGTTAGTCTTATACAGTGGCAGTCAATGGTGGGCTTACAGTAATAAATCCTTAGAATACATACAATATACAGTGCATTCATTTTCATAGCCATATATACAAATGATTCATGAGAACAGTCTGCCATTGTAATTACAGAATTAAAGCTTTGTTGTTATTAGAAAGAGGGGATGCCAATGTAATTATCTTCTTCATAAAGTTCAAAATTTGCTTTCAAACAGAAGGTCATTCAAAGTTAAGCTCAAGAAGACACGGTAACAATGTACTTAAGTCCCCCTATTTAGCATTTATAAGCAGTATATGAACATTACAAAAGGGCTCAGTGAGGCAGCACTTGGGCACGGCTGTGCTTTGTGCCAAATGTTAAAGTCAACATGCCATGCAATGCTGGTGTTTAGCAGATATAATGTATACCATGTTTGCCATCATAGTCAAGAGTGTTAGCATGTTAATAGCACAAAAAATTAAGTACCTGATGATGGTGCTAGATGAAATGTTAAAGGATATCTTTAATGTTATTATAATTCATCATCTAGGGAACATGGATGTGTGTACCAAACTTCATGGCAATCCATCACTTGTTGAGATTTTTTAGTCTGGACCAAAGCAGTGGACTGACTGACACTGCAAACAATAGGGTTTCGCCGCTGCTGTGGCTAGAAACTAATTTTGACTAACTGAAATTTCAAACAACCCACAGGATTAGTTTCATGAGAGAGAGAACGACAGCAAGTTGATTAACTGGCAAATGAATAGCTCTGCAACTTGATGCAAATGAGCACACAGTTGGTTTGCCACAAAAATCTCTTTCTAATATTATGTTCTGCTTCTAAAGTCTTTGGCCAGGACATTAAAGAACATGAACATTTGTCAATTTGGAAAGCTGGATTTTCATTTTGGAAAAGCAGCCCTTTCTAATACAGTATTTAATTATTCTGCTTCAGTTAACAATGAAAAAATTTGCAACTTCTGACATACTGTAGAACATAATCTCAGTTTAAAGCCATTTGGCTCTTGCAGCAGTGTGCAGAAAATCAGCCTGTCATATTCTATTATTGTCTACAGATGAGTTTATCCTGCCCCAGCACTTTAAAATCAGTAGATTGTGTTTATTTTCTGCTTTACTGGATTGTCTCGCAGAGATAAATGGGGAGCAACATGAGGCAAAGACACAAACTTTGATTCCGCCTATAAAAAATCCTGTGCATGCGTCTTGTCAAGCATCCATCTGCATATGGGCTGTGAGAGGAAGAAGTGACAGCAGGTTGATGATCTGGTGCCTCTTGATGGAGATGAATATTGAACTAATTGGTTTGCCAGAGATTGTCTTCTTCACAGTTTGCACATAAGAATTCTTGTCGTCATTGTCGGTTGAGCATTTGTCGGTTTGGCAGACGTTCTTATGGGCTGCTCCCTCCAACACAGCATTGTGTTGGAGAATTATTTTTGACAGTTTGGCTATAGTACGCATTGGAGAATTTATGGGAGATGAGAAATGGCAAAGGCAGTTGAGGAGAACAGGGGAAACGTGATTAGGGATCCCATTGTTTAGCTGAAACATCTCGACTTAAGTTGGTTTTTGCAAATACATGTCCAGTTAAAGTGTCTTTGGGCAAAACGGTGAATGCCGGAATGATGCTGAGCAACAGAGCAGCGTTCTGGCAGCTATGGAGTGAGGAAAGTGAATTTCCCTGTTATGATTTTCAATAAGTCGTCACTTTATTAGGTACACCTCTACAATCAATTTCAACACATTCTCACTCCCAGCGCGTCAAAAAGTGATGTTTGGAAAGGCGACTTTGCCATTTGTTACCGACACATAGAGTCTCCTTTGGCGTCTAGCCCTTTGGCGTCATATTTAGACAATCTGGGTCGGGACTTTTGGCGTCTTTCATACTACTTGCTACCGTTGTCGCTCTTAATACTACGTCATCTTACGGCACCGCGGTCAATACAACAGCTCAGTCATGAATTCTACCTATAGGCAACTTATAATGTTCAGTTATTTTGTTGACATTGTTAGAAATGTGTAAATTATATTCAGGTCCTATTGGTTTTTACTGGACATTGAGAGGTACTTCTAATGTTTGTCCTCCCTATTTCTATACATGACGTGGCAGAAAATAAGAAACACCTCTGAATATAATGCAGTCTGGTACAGCAACACCATGAACTATACCGCCACTACCTGTGACCTCAATGCTCAACCATAATAAATGAATTAACAGTGTCAAGAACTGAACATATTTCACAGGTGTACCTAAGAAAGTGACCACTGGGTGTTTACTAAAAAAGTGTTTTTGTTGTAGATGCTGTCTTATTATTCCTGCAGGGTAACAGAATGTTTCCATTTGCACATGCTACTCAGAGACAACGACAGCAGATGGATTGATGAGCAGCTCTGCAACTGGCGACAAAGGAATATTAACTAAGTTGGTTTTGCACAGTTCCTTTTTGTTCTGTTTCACATAATGGTACGGACAAATAAGGGGGGCTGCGACAAAATTCATAAGAAAAACATTTCTATAAAACCTTATGAGATTATCATAAAATGTATAAGATTATCTCCCAATGCAGCCTCCCTTTAATCTTAGATTTAGGCTTATATATTAGAGGCTGGTGGAACACAGACTTGCCTGGATGTAAAGTAGGACTTTTTCTCTTTGCACAAAAGATGCTAACAGAGTAAAACAAATCATATGCTGGCTTCATGATCACAAAAATGACACAGATATCAGTCCTAACCTGATAACCAATTGTAGCATCCTGTGTATGATGTGTTTTCTACATATAGTGTTAACATAAAGGTAGTCGATATCAACAACGTTCCACTTCCGGGATTGTTCAGTTGCCGCCGGAAATGTCTGTCACCATCTGCTTTCTTTGTGTTGGAATTCTAAACTCCGGTTGATTTATAAGGACTATGGTTAACTGCTCCTCAGATCTCTAGCTAGACTATCTGTCCAATCTGAGTTTTCTGTTGCACGACTAAAAAAACGTTTGATCATACGCATGTTCCACCAAAACAATTTCCTTCCCGATGCTATTTTGCAGCGGCACCGACAATTGTGATTGGTTTAAAGAAATGCCAATAAACTAGAGCATGTTTTTCTCCCATCCCGGAATGCTGTGTGGACTAGCCAGCCTCTCCTCTGCAGCACTGTTGGAGGAAGGTCTGGCAATGCGAGACTAACCTAAAGTTAGCTATTCTTACTATCGAGTGGCTCTCCATCTAACATCAATATAACAAGGTGTCCTTTTAAAAAAAAAAAATTGTCCAGGGTCTATGCTTGAGCAATGCAATGTAACCACTACTCCTTCTCACAGCTCGGAAAGACCTTGGCCAAGTTGTCATAACTTTTTGAATCAGATGTTACTCAACACCAGCCCTTGCTACCTTATATTTCTGACATATTGTGTCGCTTCTATTTAAAGAATACGAGTACTAGTTTTAGCCACATTTTTCCTTTCAGCAAGAGTGGACAAGAGAGAGGACATTTCACGTCTCATAGAAGTAGGAGCCTTTTCTACTTGTTTCCCTGTCATAATTTACATAATGGATAATGGCATGGATGTGTAAGTTAAGAGACACAAATGAAACGCAATGTTTTGTTTTGCATGGCTTCCAGCTGGTTGAATAAGGTTAGGGTTAGTTGTCAGTCCTTCTAATGCTTTCTTACAAGCCCTGCTTTCCAGCCAGCAGCCGGCTCACACTTCTGCTGTATCTCCTAGGGCGTTTAAGCGTCTCCGCCACCCAACAATGATTGGACAAAGCCCTTTGCTGTAAGATGCAGTGAGCTGGTTTCAGCAAGCAAAAGCATGCAGAAGGGAGAGAATCTTCATTTCAGATGGTGGGCATGTCAAGAGACATTGTGCAAGCCCCAAGCCGCTCACAACATATAAAAATAAGGGGAATAATTCTCAGCTACAGCCTGTGCACTCTCATGAGATAATCAGTCATGAGTGAACCATTGGCAAGCAATCTGCTCCATCTAAATTGACCATGTGAAATTCATGACTGATGTGAATAGTTACGGTGTGTGTGTGTGTGTGTGTTTGTGTGTGTCTGTGTCATTAGACATGACATTTGATTCTAGATGAGGTAGAGGAGTGCTTGGCCAATTCAGACCCAGGTGCACATTAAGCTAGCAGAGCCAAATGGCTTCTTTCTTATCCTGATCCTTCTCTCAGGCATTTTTCTCAATCTTCATTCTTTTCCAGCTGATAATTATCACCTCTATGCCACATTTGAAGAGACATTTTGCAGCTGATTGTGACTGTGACTTTGTGCACTAGTGATTTGCACAGAATCTGTGCAGAAAAATGTGCAGCAACAGTAGTGTTGGACTATTAGTACCATAAATACTTGAGTACTGAATCCGTACAGCGCACCATTACAAATGGACTATTCTACTGTCAGATATGGTCATGTAAAAAACAATCATGATTTATGAGCAATATTTAACCAAAGTAACCAAAGTAAAGGCATTTGTCAAATTGCACAACAAATCAGGGAAATGGATGCAAATATAAGCCAGCTCAATCATTTTCATAGGGTTGGTTTAGATAAATCACCCAAAAAAATCCCGCAGTTACCACTTGCACCACATTGTATCTAACCGTGCCAAGGTTTTAAGATACTGAACCTCTGAAGCTTGTGTTGTCTTGTGCAGGTTATGCTGATCAATGCTTTGAGAAAAATTACATTTGATAAAGTCAACAGCAAAGTGTCTTTGCAGAAACCATGTTAATTTTTCAAATATGTAAAACCAAAACTCTCTGCATAGCTGGACAAAACTAGAGGTACGTGAAAAAGGATATTTTTTTATTTGTGTGTGTGTGTGTGTGTGTGTGTGTGTGTGTGTGTGTGTGTGTGTGTGTTATTTGGGTTAATTGAACCCTTAAATTAATGAGAAGGCCACTGCTTTCTCGAAGACAATAATATTCATTGGCAAATATATCTGAGTATGTGTGCCACTGTAATGGAGTGACGGAGATTGCAAGCAGACTGTTACTTGTTCGTGTGAGAGCAGTTCCATTGAAAATAGTTTGGACACACTATGACTTACCATAAATTCTGAGGATCTAAAATTGAGAAATTGAAAAAGTATTAAGCTTAACAAGATGCAACGCTGTGTTGTAAAACTTATAAACCATATTAAGGTTTCCATTTTGAGTGCTTAAGATGTAAACACATCTTTTCTCCTGTAACACTCATAGGTGAAATTATTTTTTCACCTCAACAACAAAAGTAACAAAATGTCCTGCAACCATGACAATGAATTCTCTACTCTGGTTATTGCTTGAGAACAAATTGAAAAGCCTACCACTGCCAGAGACCTATTTGCCTTCTTACCACTGCATTAAACACAAATTGTGTACAGCCACACAGTAATCAGATCTCACACTAATATCTGCCCACTCACCTCTTGTGTGACAGTGGTCTGCAACCTCTCAGTCTGAATGAGTAAGCAATTAGACCTGTTTACTTGGCTATTTTAATATTTTTCCAGCACATAATCTGTTTGATTGGATCATCTAAACCCAGTCAGTGTCGATGCCTTGCTCTGTTGAACAAGCAGCGGGAATTATTATGCATTGCTTTCATCTTCTTTAATCTTTCGACCATTTAACAACTATTTATTATTTGAAGCAATTAAACAAAGGAAATACAATTTTGAATGCAAATGGTGATATCTGTCTCCAATCCATTTAGCACTCAGCTGGGAGGTAGTTGACACGGATGAACTATGTCAAGAAATAAACCCCCCTCGTAACACTTGAAAATCAGCAGTCCTTGATCAGAGCCTTTCCTCATTACTTACTGAGATGTCAGACACATAAAAGAGACTCCCTAGATTCTGTGATAATAGTCTGTTTATGTTCCCACCAGCAGCCAACATGCTTTCATCCTACAATGGTTACAGAAAATGAGCCGAACAGCAGGTGGTGGCCAGCCGTAGAGCTGGAAAGATTAATCGATTAGTTGTCAACTATTAAATTAATCGGCAAATATTTTGATAATCGATGAATTGTTTTGAGTAATTTTTTATGGGGAAAAAAAATTCTCTCATGCCAGCTTCTTAAATGTTAACATTTCCTAGTTTTGTGACAATAAACTTAGTCTCTTTTTGCCAGACCTTCCACCACAGCTGTGCAGGAGGGTCTGGCTAGTCCACACAGCAATCTGGGATGGGAGAAAAACATGCTCTGGTTTATTGGCATTTCTTTAAACCAATCACAATTGTCTTGGGCGGTGCTAAGCGCCGAGTGGAGACGCAGTGCAATTTATATTTATATTTATATTGCCGCTGCAAAATAGCCTCGGGAAGGAACTTGTTTTGGTGGAAAATGTGTATGTTCAAAAATTGTTTTAGTCGTGCAACACAAAACTCAGATTGGACAGCTAGTCTAGCTAGCTGTCTGGATTTACCCTGCAGAGATCTGAGGAGCAGTTAACCATAATCCTCATTAATCCACCTGAATTTAAACTCCATTACAAAGAAAGCTTAAGTTAAAGGACATCTGGCCGAAAAGAGTGAAATCCAGTGGAATTTCCGTCGGCAATGGAGCGATCCTGGAAGTGGAACGTTGTGGATATAGACTACAGTAAACTGAATATCTTTGAGTTGTGGACAAAACAAGACATTTGAGGACATCATCTTGGGCTTTGGTAAATACTGATGGACACAATTTTCTGACATTTTCTAGATCAAACAATTCAACATCTATTTTTTTAATTTAATTCGACAATTAAACATCGATTACATGTAATTGAGAAATTAATCGTCATTGAAAATAATCATTAGTTGCAGCAACTAGCCAGTGGCAGCAGTGGCTCCAGTGGTCCCTCCGCCTCACTCCCCACCGCTGGCAGGACTACTTCGGCGGGAGAAGAGCGGACGGCAGCTTCGGAGACGGACAATCAAACAAGCCAGCCCAAGCTAACTAGCATGATAGAGCCAGAGAAACCTGACTTTTTAACAGATTATCTGTCTCATGTATGATATAGTCACAGTTTCAGCAAATATGACAAAAAGTGTTTTATATAAAAGTTACTTACTAATAAACCTTTGATGCTAAACACATCTGGCTATACAAACACATAGGAGAAATGACATAACATTCCTTAACACTGTTAAAAAACACATTTCCTACCTAAACGTCTTCTATTGATTCATTCATTCAGTGGCATAGAGCAGTTGTTGGCCATGCACATACTTACGGTATATAACTGGAGTTACACAGTTAACTTCTATTTCACCTTCTCTCGTTAGTGAATGGGAAAATACTCCCACATAACCGCAGTGTTTGTGTTCATTCATTCATAGAGAGCAGCAATCAGCGATGAGCAGATGGTTTGTAGCAAAGATGACTTTGCTAGATGTGTGTTACTAAAAAAGAGAAAAGCCTTTCTTCAACTTCCTTAACATTGCTCTACAAATTCCTCAAGTCTCGTTTGGTGCCCAGAGAGGATGTGGACGGCCACAAGCAGAAAAGGGAAGGGTGTGTGTGTGTGTGTGTGTGTGTGTGTGTGTGTGTGTGTGTTTGTGAAGGTGAGAGGAGGAGGAAAACATTTCCTGTTCTTTACTGTCCAAAGACTGGAGGTAATAAACACACTTACAGGCTCCGTCTCTAGACTGTGAGTGTGTGTGGGGAGCTGGCATCTGGCATCCAGCACCAGGACATAAAAAATGTACAAAATGGAATCTCCCCCCACACACACACACACATACATACTCATACCCATGATAGTACTTGAGGTCACACTGCAGGACGTAGAGAACAAGTGGTGTGGTATGGCCCCGGCCTACTGAGCTCTAGCAACAGACTGCAAAAGGATCATGCCAATGTTTTGCATGTTTTGGCCCATTTACTACAAGTCACCCGTACTTTACATTATGATTGACCATTTTCCAAAGCATCCCATGCTGTGTTACAGTTTGATGCAGTCATTTTTCCAACCTACCAGGCAGCCACTGGTTCTGGGTCATGTCAGTATGATATTGAAATGTTCCTGCAGAGACTTGGAACTTGCTGCAGGTCTGTATTCCATCAAAGTGAACATTCAGTTGGGTGTAGTTAGAGCCATGTATGTACAGTATGTACGCATTCAGTCAAAGTTACATCATTGTTGTGCTAAAGCGCAGTTGAAAACGTATACATAAATGTAAACGTAAAAGATGTATATATATATATATATATATTCAGGTGCTGCAGGGTTTAATTGCAGTTAGCTCAATGCACTAATTCTATGATACCTTTTCTTTACAGTTGCATTATGGTGACCTATTTTTATGTTGTGTAAAAATCAATTGATCAAACCAATGGAGTTTGAGAATCAAAAGGAAAAACGGCCTGGACTTCACAAAATGATTCATTGGAGCTTAGAATTGTTTTTTTCTACAGAGAGAACAAACCTATAATAGACTTCTAACACAATTACTGCTTTCACAAAAATGAGTTTCTTGAACTGAAGGACCTTAATTAAGAAATTATGCTTGACATAATTGTCTCACAAATCTACACACTTGGTCATTACCAATCACTTTTGTATTATCTGGACATTCCAAAATGGACACACTGTGGATCAGACATGCTCAGGGTTGAGTCCTTCACCTCCCCACAGTCTCAGCCAAACTTCAAGATCACTTCTGCTAATCTGGGATTTCTACTCCAGAGTTTGGTCTGACAGCCATTCTGGCCAAACGTGGGCCTGTAATGTCTGAATCTATTTTAAGTGCCCTCTCTCATTTGGAGTACTTTCTAGTTCTGCGGCCAATACAGTAAAATCCTTCCCCGCTCACAGAATTCCCTCAAGAGAACGCCTGCCCCTTGAATTGGTTTTAAGTTAATAAAGCTGCCTGAATAAAAGACGCTGGTATAATGGTAGTAAAAGTGGACCAGGGTGAGGGAAACCTGGTTTTATGTGTTGCAGTTATTTTCATATCATTCAGGCTGAATTGATTTTGTTATTGGTATGAAAAGGAATACAGCACTATATTCCAAAACTTTACAAAAAATGGGAATTTGCACTATACTTTATTTATAATTGGCTATTAAGAGCTTATTGATTCAATTTAAATCTAAACCCAGGTTTTATGGCAGCATCAAATTAAATTGAATTCCATGTTTGCACTGGCAACTGCAATGTCAGTTTGCTAGTAGTCTATATCACTTTCGCTCCGTTGCAGACAGAAATTCCGCCGGATTTCACTCATTTATGCCGGATATCCGTTGTCTTGGGCTTCTTTTTTGTTGGCATTTTAAACTACGGTCGATTTATGAGGACTAATGGTTAACCTTTTCTCAGATCTCTGCAGGGTAAATCCAGACAGCTAACTAGACTATCTGTCAAATATGAGTTTTCTATTGCACGACTAAAACTTTTGAACGTACAAATGTTCCACCAAAACAAGATCCTATGCAAGGCTATTTTGCAGCGGCACAGCGACTTTTCCCGGTGCTTAGCACCACCCAAGACAATTGGGATTGGTTTAAAGAAATACCAATAAACCAGAGGACGTTTTTTTTCCCATCCCGGAATGCTGAGTGGACTAGCAAGACCCTCCTGCAGCGCTGTGGTGGAGGAAGGTCTGGCAAAGCGAGACTAATTTGCCAGTAATCCTAGATATTCTCTAATATAAAGTATATAGAATAAAAAGTGTCCATCAAAACATGTAGCATATTTATGATTAACTTAAATCAATCAATATAGCCAGCAGGGCAGTTTAAATAACTAGTTTTAGAATAAATATGAAGCTGCCATAAACCATGGAATAGTCAAATGACAACCTAGATGTGCTGAAAGTGCCATTTTTACGTCCCTTTTTGTACTAAATATAATGTATAAATCATCTGTGAGGTTTAAAGGTGTTAGCAGGCTGATTTTGTTACCATAGGAGAGAGCCAGGATAGCTGCCTCCCCCGGTTCCAGTCTTTGTACTGAGCTAAGCTTTCCTAGCTGCTGGCGGTAGCTTAATTTTTACCAAACAGACATGAGTGGTAACGATCATCCCATCATTCAAGATGTTACACTGTTAAGTAGTTCTCTGTAGCATTGGATGTCCAGATGTCCAGGTGTTTTTTGTGAGACATGACACAGCCAAACTTCAATTGATTTATGTCAGGGCACACTTTACATCTGATCGACCACTTTTTGTTAAGTGATGCTAACTTACTAGGAATCTACAACACTCGCAAACGATCGATCTACGTGACCTAGGGGGCTCTTTCAGCTCTGGTTTGTCATTTGTGTTACTGGACTTGCTATAGGAGCTATACATCCAGAGGCTGAACTGGCGAGCATAATAAAGCAAAAAATTCATGAGTAAAGACCATATGCTTGTTGAAGACCCCTTATTCCTGCAGTAATTGGACAACTCCCCATTAGTAAACTGCATCACAATATCCACACTAGATTTTATTGAAGGTAATAAAGATGGCAATGTATGTAACTCAGCTCCTGGCCATATGCAATACCTTTGTAAATACAAATTCAACTTTGCAGACAACTTCATCTAAGACGATAGAGGGCATTGCTTCAGTATCTTTCACTGTAGAAATCACCCAAAATGATGATTCATTCATGAAAGTTATCTATAACTTTGCTTCTGAATATATCCTTACATTTTTCACACAGGGCTCAACATGAGGGAAAGGCTCCATTTTGCTGTCCCTGCTGAGATCCCCAATACATTTTTCTGTGTCAAGTATATTGCCCAAAAGATCGCCCAGATTGTCATTGCTCTCTCAGTGTTTGGCTCTACAGCTGTCTGGCACTGTTATTGTGTCACAGCTTCCTCTATTCAGGCCTGTCATTTTCACTCTGTTTCTCTCACTCTCTCCCCTTTACTGGGATGTTTCTGAAGATATATCACTGTCTCTTTTTTTATTTAATTTGACATCCATTCTCTTACTTACTTCTGCTCGGTATGTAACCCATTTGTAAGAATATCTCTGTTTCTGTCCATTGTTGTATTATTCTTGCCATAAGAATCCATTCCCCTAATCTCTTTTCACCCTCTTTGTACATTCTGTACTTTAACATGATTCTGTTGCATCTATGTATGGCACTTAATTTACAAATTCTGCAATTATTATTAAGTTTAGTAATGATAGTAAACATGTAAATTGAGTCGGTTAGGAAAAGCAAAAACAAAGCTGCTTTCTTTTAATTTTTTTAAATCGGCCTGCATATTGCTTATTACCTCCTCCAATGGAAAATCCTTGAAAACAGCACAGGCCAAAACTATTTGGCAGGATTCTGAAGGCTCCACATGCAGTGCTGAGTGCAGGCAGTATAATCGTTTTTTGTTGCTGTCTATTCACTTTTAATTCAATGTAGCTCCGTCTTCAACCTACTGTTGTATGGTCCCTGTGATGGACAGAGAAAAGCACAAAAAAAGTGTTGGGAGAGTGATTGGCCACAGCTAGTATAAAATACGCAACACTAACAACACATGGAAAAGCCAAGAGTTGTCATTTTTCCATTTACCTTTGTATTTGGTATGAATCTTTCACATAGATCATCTACATTATATATATATATATATATATATATATATATTATTTGACTTTTATTTATTGAAGAGGAGTAACCCCTTGAGAGGAAACCATCTCGTTTAAGGGTATCAAGTGGTAACCACTATGGAGCAGTGGTAAAGTAGTTGCCACCAATAATGCCCCAGCATCTATCCTGACCTGTACACTCAAACCACAAAAAAAAAAAAAAAAAATGAATAACAATTGCATGTATTCTGAAGATATTGAGCTAGGGCATTTTTAAACATTGGAAAGGAAGTCAAAGAACGAATTGAAACTGGAAGGTTATTCCACTCATAAGGTGCTTTATATTGAAATGCATATCTTCCTATTTCTTTATTGATACGAGGAATGAGAAAATAAATTTGGTTATTGTGTCGCAAATTATAAAATGAACTAAATAAGATTAGATATTGTTTTAAATAAGAAGGATAGTCCATATAAATACATTTAAAAATAAATTGTAACCAATGAAAACGCCTTCTATCTGGTAGAGTCAGCCAGGACAGTTGATGGTACATTTCACAATGGTGTGTTCTGCAGGGGCAGCGGAGAATAAATCTACACAGGCTATTGTAGGCATTGTTAAGAGACTGAAAGCAGGAAGCTGTAGTATTTTGATATACGATATCCGCATAATCCAAAATTGGCAATAAAAGTTGAGAAACAATTCTTTTTCTGACAGGAAAATTAAAACAGTTAATTGATTGGTATAAAATTCTAAGTAAGCAGTTGAGCTTATTAGTTATATTATGTACATGAGTGCTAAAAGAAAGATCAGAGTCAAGCCAAAGGCCAAGATACTTGACCTGCCTAGTAGGTTTTATGAGGGTTTGATCAAGAAATTTAATTTTTAATGAATTTTCAAATAAAAGATTAAACTTTTTTTGAAAAAGCATTGCATATGATTTTGATTTATTAAGTAGAAGCTTGTTGGACCATAGCCACCGCTGAACAGAATCAAAACCATTTTGTAATGTAGTACTGATGTCATAAATATTAGGTTTGGAACAATAAATGACCGTGTCATCAGCATAAAGTTGAATATTGCATTCAGTGCAGCTACAAGGAAGATCATTGATAAATATTGAGAAAAGTAAAGGCCCGAGAGAGGAACCTTGAGGAATTCCACTATCAATGCCAGTAAAATTAGAAATGCTGCCCCCAAAGGAAACACACTGATGACGATTGTGCAAATAAGAATTGAACCAAAAGAAGTAGACAGACCAACAGAGTACAATTTGTCTAAGAGTAGATAATGATCAACTAAGTCAAATGCTTTAGTAAGATCTAAAAATAATGCACCTGTAGACATACGATTATCAAAACTCGAAAACACATCATTGGTAAATTTTAGAAGTGCTGTAGTAGTAGAAAAATATTTTTTGAATCCAGATTGGCATTGAGATAATAGGTTATTGTCAGATAAATAATTCGATAACTGGAAAAAGATTATTTTCTCAAAAACGTTTACAACACTATTGATGATTGAGATGGGTCTGTAGTTATTAATATTTTCAGAATTGCCACCCTTTTGAAGTGGGATAACTTTGGCACATTTCCAGGCTAACAGAAATTTACAAGAAGAGAACAACAAGTTAAAAAGTGAGGCCAATGGCACTGCTAGTACATGAGAACCAATTTTGATAAATTTATTCTCAATGCCATCTGGACCAGCACCACTGATAGAGGACAGTTCACTTATAGCCCTTTGCACATCAGCTGGGCTGACCTCTGTAAATAAAAAAGACCTGCCTGACTGGGAACAATGTACCGGATCAAGTTGAAAAGTAGAAGTTTGTACTTGTGGTGCTAGGGAATAGGCCTATATCAGAAATGTAATTTCACTGTGTAGGTCTGTTTATTATTTAAATGTTTCCCTAAAGATTTTGGGAGTTAATAAGTACAAATCAGATTAAAACATCAATAACCAGGTGAAAACCATTTGCATTTTCTGTTCATTGTGTATTACCAGATGCACATTATGGGCTGTGCTTGCCGCAGGAGGTCCAAATTGCTTTGTTCCTTTTTGAAAACTTGATTGCTGTGAAGAAAACACAATGACACATTTATTCTGCCTTTACTTTCAGCACGAGACACAAAGAGACACAGAAAGACAGACACATGCATGTGTGTATAGAGACAGAAACGCACACACACACACACACACACACACACACACACACCTTATTGCTCAAATGGATGGATCCTGACAGGCATATCTTTGTCCTCTCAACTCTCCAGAAAGCTGCTTATCTGCCCAAACTATCAACTTGCAGTGGCTGTTAATTAGCCGCCTTTTCAGTATTCACTGATTATCTCGGCATCCTGCCAGTGGGGTTGGTCTTCAATTGTCATCTGCTCTGGAACAGGGGTGTGTGTGTGTGTGCGTGTGCGTGCGTGCATGCGTGCGTGCGTGCGTTTGTCAGTCAGACTGTGTGACGTGCCTTTTACAGGTTTGTTAGGACCAAGTGGAAAATAGGAGAAAAAATGCGGATATAGTGTCCAATGTAACTTTATACAGCTTGGTAAGGACCAATAATGATTTCCAACCCTCATTAGGAGTGACGGTTATTATAAGCCAGTCGTCTCTCTAATGATTCGATAAATCTGTCCCTCTCATTCTAGTCAACCTGTCAATGTTCATCTACCTGTCTGTCATAGCTTGCTTTAACCGCTCATTTTGGTCAACTTCAGTCTGTGCTCTTTGCTTGCCTTTTTAGTCCACCCGTCTGTCGATTTTAACTTCATCCCTTCATCCCTTGTTAATATACCTCCCTTTCTCTTTCCTTTTCTCACATTCTGTGGTCTATCATTGACCGATCATCACCTGTCTGCTCCTGTCTAGGCAACAACAGAGCAAAGACAGCTGCCTCTAAAATACCCTTTTAGAGTTAAAGTCAGCACTTGAAGTTTTTGGTCCACATCGTACACACATATCCAAATGTGTTCGAGAACATCACCAGTCTTTAAAGGTTTATTATAGATAGTACCTTAAACTCACAATGTTCCAATGAAAATATGTTTTTAGGCTGACCAGTATAGATGTATATCTCTGGGAATGAAGTTAATTTTACCACACCTTGCACATAAAAGACCAAGCGCTCCTCCTCAACAAACTTGTTGATACATTTTATAGTTTGGTCAACACAGCAATGGCGGCTGGATAGACAGATGGTCCCTCCAATCACCAGCAAGGTATCTTCAAACGGTTTCCAGTCCTTGCATCTCAGATGGTTCTGTGTAACAAATCATCTGGCGTGTCCGGTTAGTAAAATAAAAACATTAAAAGCACATTGGATCGTGTAGCTTTTTCTTTTGTTTTTTGGTGCAGAGCATGCTACTCATATCAGTTCAGAGATATTAGCTTGAATGGGAGACAAGCCAGCAAAACTCCCAACATGTACAGTATGTGGGTGATATTACTATTGCTTTCCCATTAAGGCTCATTACTTTTAAATATGACTACCACACACCAGCTACACCAGCTGAGATTTAGTTGATTCCATTACATCATTTGCCACCCTAGTTGTCAAATCTAACTGCTGCAAAAGCATTTTTTTTTTTAAAGCTTAAATTAAAATGTTCCAAGCCCTGCAAGTCTGAGCCTGCTCCTCCTTCTTTTCCAATTCTGGGTGCAAAAGGCTTCTCTTTCAAATGCAAAGCGGTAGACTTGTTAAAGTAGTATTTTAATGCATTACATGCATATTAACATATCACAAGTTATTGAGAAGCAACAAACTAAATATACCAAAGGGAGACAACATGTAGAATGGGGTAAAATTCTTGCCACTGGGTTTGAGTCCCAGCTGTGGTACCTTTTGAAGAACATATTTGGCAATGTTTGCAGATGGGAAGCTGGTGAGGGATTATGCCCTACAGTAGGCTACTTGTTTCTTGGGATGCCAACATTATTCTCATATCTCCAGGGTTTGTAACTTCACTGGAATATCATAGTGAGCAAGTCAATTATTTTGAGTGAATCATCAGTTAATTATTTATTTATAGGCTTTTACATATTAAATTATTCCTGAGCGAGGATCAATGTCAAAGCTTTTGTCTTATATATATTCATAAGCATTTGCTTTTGTTCATTGTCTTTTGTGACTGCCCAGACTGAAATGGTCTCATCCCAAAACCCTCGTTTCACTCTCTTTACACAACAGAGCCCAGACGTCAAATGATGTACACTCAAAAATGCAAAACGCCAAAATGCTTAAGTATCTGGCCACATAATAATTTGTGAAAGGGGGGGATTTTGGGAGGATTGCAGCCTTGATGTTTTCAATATAAAATAAATGTATGTAACAATAATGCAACATTCTTCTCTTTACAAATATAATTGTATATATTTGTGTGAGTGAACACGTCTATGGAATGTCATCCAAACTGAACGTGGATCATAAAGTAGCTGTGATGAGTCAGCAGGCTGTTATAATGCCACTCTCATTATATAAGTGCATAATAGATTTGTGTAATGATACATGCGTCCTTTGGCACTGCCACAAAACATTGCAAATGTTTAACAGTGAGAGTCAGCAGCAGGCTTGTGCATTTATGCACATTTTCACAATGATTAAGATGTGAATTTTAAGCATGGAACAATGCATCCACAGTATTTATTTATGAATCTAGGGCAGGGACTACATATAGCTTGGTGTAAATCTGCACATTGATGCATTTAGCCTCAGGTCTCTGCATGACAACTGTTATCCTCCAATGTTAGTTATCTGTTAGATGTCAGTCACTGATGTTGCTTGCCAGAATGGATTTAAACTTGCTTACCTGATATGTCTCCTTCCTGTCACTTCAATGTGTGCGCTGCTTCAAACCCCCACTACCACACACAGTGGCACGACTGTTTTAAGCTCTTTTAAACTTAAGAAAAGCAATATCTTTGGCACTAGGCAACCTCGTGTTTGTATTGTAGAAAACAGCAGTGAGAGGAGAGTGTTTGAACACTTTCATGTTCAAACTCCAGAAATCATGAATCGTGAAAACTGCGCACAGCATAATGATGTTTAACAACTTGGTGACTATGATTGCTTTTGAAAGATAAGCAAAGGAAAACATGCTGTACCTTTCTTTTAGATTAAATATTTTCTTACTGCCCTTTATAGCAATATATATTAATCAGAAGACTTGGAACACTTCATTGTAAATTACATACATTTATTAGATAGGAATAATTGTACTAAAGAATATTGTGTCTATTTTACTATTAGGTGTCCAGGATCTATAAAAGCTGATTTGAATGTGTTTATCCATGGAGTTGGTGGGTATGTCTGTTCATCTGTGAGGATGTCCATACTGGATAAGCCCCAGTGAGGCACCAGATGATGATTGGACATGTGAACATGTGTATATTTTCTGTATTTTGGTGTCACTGTGAGTATAGTCTTGCCACAGCGCTGTGGAGGAGGGCTGGCTAGTCCACACAGCAATGTGGGATGGGAGAAAAACGTGCTCTGGTTTATTGGCATTTCTTTAAACCAATTACAATTGTCTTGGGCGGCAATAAGCGCCGGACAGAGCCACGGTGCCTCTGCAAAATAGCCTCAGGAAGAAACTTGTTTTGGTGGAACACGTGTACGTTCAAAAGTTGTTGTTGTCGTGCAACAGAAAACTCAGATTGGACAGATAGTATAGCTAGCTGTCTGGATTTACCCTGCAGAGATCTGAGGAGCAGTTAACCATAGTCCTAAGAAATCCACCGGAGTTAAACATTCTAACACAAAGAAAGAGGAAGGTAATGGACATCCAGCCGAATTTCCGTCGGCAACGGAGCAATCCCGGAAGAGGTACGTCGTGGATAAAGACTACTATGAGTATATCATGGCTGCAGTGACGGAACATAAAACTGTATGCTTCTGCTTTTCCCTTGTTTTCTAACCTTACAGTATTAACAAAATTCATTCATAAATGAGCCTGCTAACCTACAACTTTATGCACAAAGGGAAAGTGTTAACCATCAACTGTCAAACAGGAGTTATATGTAACCTGCTCTGTCAGGTGAATTTAAAACATCCTTGTTGTACAGCAACTGACTTTTGGGATGACAGTGTTTCATTAAACAGTGGAAGCGAGCCAATATCCAATCCTTCAGCTTTTGTCAGTTATAATCATTATTTCAATTCAGTTATGTCCAAGTCATTTTCAGTAAATGCGCAGTATTACATTCTTGCTGATATTATGTTGCCATTATCTGGAACTTAAATCACTCTAATGCCTCTCGCCGGGTCAATCTGTCAAGCCCATGAGAGCCCTAGAGCTCAGGAGGTGTTTATTAACAACACCTACCTAGCTCTCAGAGATCATAGACACAAAGTTATGCTCTCAGAGACCATAGACACAAAGTTAGGTGAGAAACAAAGCACATGGATGTAGGAATAATTGAGCTGGGAAACAAGAAAATAATTACAGAGGGGAGACAGTGAGGGAGTGAAAGAATGGAATGAGTCTCTAGCTTGTCATCCGCTGTGATGGGGGACTTAATATTATACAAAACGGGATTGGGAATTGTAAGAATTACCGTCTGACATGCTGTGTTTAAGTGGATGTGGAGGACTCATTAAAGCCTCCATTCTTCTTACATGTGTAAATAAATTTAGAGAAAAACAAATTTGCACCTAATTTATTTCAATTTATATGTTCCTTGCTACTGCAATTGCCCACTGCTAGATATGCAGTAATCCCTGCCTTAAATCCATCACATTCACCCAAGAAATCATGTTCATCTTGGAGTGGATGGGCATGTACACATAGCAGGTGGGACTTTTGTAAAGGAGATTAAAGTTATTTTTAACCATAATCACACTTTTTCCCTCACCTTGACCAAGTGAATTAATTACCTAACCTTAAGCATTCTTTAATGCTACTTGACTAATCTTAACCATAACTTCGCCTGACCCTATTAAGCAGATCCACTTACAATTTTGTCCTAAATGTCATTATAGAATTCAGTGTTTCTGCTATTTGCTAAATGAATTAAGTCACGGAGGGCCACTGACTCAGTTTTGGCGTGACAGCAATCCCTGGCTCATGTAAAATGTCATTTAAAAAAGGTTCAAATTCAATTTGCAGAATTTTAAACAAGTTAGGCCAATTCTTGACACCAAAGCTGCCAAGTTGTTCTTATATACTATGAGCTTATCACATATTGAGTATTGTTTTACAAACTGGTCATTAACTAGCATAACTACTGTTAAAAGCATTGAATCTCTATTCAAGAAAACCATGAAAACTTTTGATAAAAAGGCATTGTCATTTCACCATTGCGATATCTCAGAGAGACATACATTTTCGAGCTTTGACAATTTCAAACATTTAAAATTTGGTATATAAAGTGTTACATAATCTTGCACCCCCTCCACTGCATTGCTTTTTTTCCAAAGACTTGAAAGTGGCGGTAGTACCCGGGCTTCTGTAAAAGGGGACTGTGTGATACCATTTAGACGCAACACTTACGGACAAAACGTATTGTCAATAATAGGAGGCAAACTCTGGAATAGCTTGCCCCTCCCAATAAGAGAGTGTCCTACATTCAACACCTCAAAAACTCACTTTAAACAGTGGCTCCTAGAAAACCAGAGTTGCACTCACTTTTAACTGTCACACATTTCATCACCCATACACTTTCACTGTTAAATTGAATGCAGTATAAAGGTGGATGAATAATGTCTTTGTCATTATGTATTTTTGTTTTATTCTGTTTGTTTGTTTTGTCAATGTATATGTCACCATTATGTGTACCTTTTAATTTATAGTGAATGAGTGCTGTATGACTGTTGGCTGTCTCTGTTAGTCCTACTATGCCACCTGCCTAGGGACTGCAGATGAAAAGTAGTTATTTTTACTAATTCTGGCATATTTACATGGTGTTTTTTATACAACAATGTTTATATATGTATACATGTGTATATATATACTGTATATATATATATATATATGCATGTTCCCTATCAAATAAAGCAATATAATAAATAAAATAAAATGTGTACCTTAGATTTAAAAAAAAAAAAATGAATTGAAGTTACCTGAGTTACCCTGACCTCGAGGTATTGGAATTGAGAGAGAAAAAGTTGGAAAGGTGCATCTCTAGTTATCATCGAATACAATGCAGGGCTTTGGCAAATCATCATGTAGTCTGCTGAGTACCCCTTCACAGCACAAATTGCATGCAAATAAAAACTGAAAATGGCTGGCGAGAAACGCAATGCTGGCAAAGCACAGTCCACTGCCCCTGTTTCCACAAACCCTTTAATAAAGTAATATACCAGGCCAAAGGCAGTCTAATCATCTCTAAAGACAACAAATGAATAAATGGCAATGCTGCCCTCTCACACTAAATACAGTTTCCATGGGCGTATATTAACCTCCTCTTGTAACATGAGGGCTAAGGCTAGAGGTGCTCCTATGCTGTACACAGCCTCTTCAAACATTGTGTAGTGATGGAAACAGGTAAGTGTCCAGAACAAACCAGGACATAAGGCCAGTTACAAAATATAAATTGAGTTTATTCACAAAGTCTGCATAGATTAAAAATACAAATATGAAAAGACCAACAGCGCCAGCATGGAAGTACACATTAGCAACTTTAGAGGGGAAAGTGCAATGGCATCGACACAATCACTTGTTATGAATAGCAAAAACGCACAGAAATAATTTAGAGGCTATTAATAAGCTTTAGGACCCGATACACACAATAAAAGAGCAATGAACTCCATTAGAACAAAATACCACTGCACACTTTAAAACCCACACATTAATTGTTCACTATATGCAAGGAATAATAGAAGACTTAACACCTCAATCCACACTAGCAGGCAATAAGGCTAAAGCTATATCTGAGCCTATAACCAGCCTTAGAATTGCACAGCGCCCGTCAGCGATATTGCATTTTACCCTTTAATAATAATATTTAAAATGAAAGAAAACAAACAAACCCAACTAAGAAAGAAAACAAATTGTACAAATAAATGCCTGTTACTCTAAATTAATGTGGGGAAAAAAATGACAGGCGATATTGCACTCAAAGACAGTCCTATCAAAAAATCAAGACAATATTAGACCACTTTCCAGCATATTTCAGGACACAATGTATTTCATTAGATGGTCGGACAGTATGCCGTACCTTTAAGTCATTTAGGTTTCATTCAGACCAGCAGCATGTTTTAATGTCGTGATGACAGATACTAAAAAGGAAAAACCAAGACAATACACTAAATATTTCATAGTTACATCCTACTATATTTGATACATTTCACGGTTCATAGCTTACGATCCTTATCTCCGCTCCAAGTTTGAGCTGATCTAAATAGCTGAATTGTTTTACAGCGTGCCTGTATGGCAACCTGTCTTCTGTCACTGCAGTCTTCTGCACTCTATGAAAACAAATGCTCTTCCTAATTGAACAATTTTTCTTACACACTCTCATGTTACATGCTGTAGATGTTTAAATAAAAACGGCACCTACTGCAAAGCAAAATGTTTGGCCTTCACACATGTACAACCCCTTGCACTTTCTGATTCTGCGGACCGATAGAGGGAGCGCAAATTACCGGTGTCCCTAAATAACCTCTGCCCTTTATAGAGCTATGACGTCACACCCATTACAATTGTTTGTCATAAAGAATTGTGAAGAAGTTAGTCTGTCCCCAATACATTATATGGTCTATGTACTAAACGTTGGTATAGAAATAGTTTTGCTTTGCCAGACCCTCCTCCAAAGCTCGCTGAAGGACTTCATTGTTGTGTATAGAGAACAATTTTACTTTAACTTAGCTGTGACCGCTGTACACTCAGCCACACTATTTGAAGAGTAAAATGGAAACATGGCCTTATAAAAATCAGATTCTGAACAGGCATTTGGAAAAGCATGCAGGCTATATCATAAAAATCAGTTGCACGACATTTTCCACATTAGCAGTCAGGGACTCTGAGTTAAAATCTTCTGGCATTTTCTGGACAACAGAAGACTATATTTTCTTAGCATTTCATTTGAATGTTGTGAGAGAAAAGAAGAAGATTGGGAGATCAGATATTTTTTAAGAAAAAAGGTTTACAATATATATCAAATCAGCTATTACTACAGTTTTGTTACATGATACAGTGATATAATTTGGGTTATGTCAATTTATTGGGACGTACACTCATTGCCCACTTAATTAGTTACAACTTCGAACAACCCGGAAAGATCCCCCTTTGCAATGGATTTAATGAGATTCTGTCTATGTATTTTAACATGCAGTTCTCATTGCCAACTCCCCACATATGGCTGCTTGGTCAGGACCTCTTGGAATCACATTTTTAACCCTCTGGGCACCCATTTTGCAACATGCAGGGTTGGTTTAAGCAACAAAGCTACTTAGGTTTAGGAAAAGATTGTGTTTAGGACTAAAAGGGGGTTAAACTTGAGGACTTTGTGCAATAAATCCATAGTCTTAGATCCAATATTGACAGTCTTATTAATTTTCGGTCCTTTTATTGTCTATGGTGCGATGATGAAGCAGTTTTAGCTTTCCCATGATGCTTTTTAAAGTTTTTGACTAATCAGAGGAGTTGGTTTCAGGGCCCGTGAAATAAAGACGGACAAATATATATTTGACTGATCCACAATGCTGCAATATTTTTTTACAGAATAGTATGGATTTAAATACAGTTAAATAAAAGAATGACTGATATATATCAATTTTACAAATTACAAATGTGGTGCAAAATGAATGATTCATGCTATTCAACTGAACTTGTTCAGATATGTAGAGCATGTTGTTTTGCTATGGCTCTTAAAATTAATGTGAAACAGCCTATTTGGACATACATGTCCCGGGACCTCCCTAGATAGTTGGAGTCAACTTCCGTGTTTTGGTACAGTTGGTTTTTACACCTGGTGCAAATCATATGGGAGTACACCTGAACTGTAATGACCCCATTTTCAAGTGGACTTGGGCATGGATGTGTTCACAATTATCAAACGAGCAGTACTTTGGGGTCAACTTTAGGGTCCGGGCCCAAACGAGCAGTACTTTGGGGTCAACTTTAGGGTCCGGGCCCAGGTCCCTAATGTAAAAGCCCCATTACTGCCTTATATTCCATTATATTTTTCCTTTACATAAATAAAGGTATTTCCAACATGAATTGGTGCATAAAAAATTATCAGAATGCAGAAAATGAAGTGTTTGACGCTGAAAATGTCCTACCCCCCACTTTCATATGTTCCCCCAAAAAGGCCTTTTCTAAGCCAGTATATTATATATATAATTAGACTACAGCCCTGGGTGGAGATCTCAACCTCCCCAATGTTAAACCCAAAGTTACGCCCTTTGGTATTTCCCACAGAGGCTATGACTCCATGCTGTAAAACTCCTGTTCCACTTGATCCCAAAGGTGCTCTACTTGGTTGATATCTGGGGACTGTGCAGGCCATTGGAGTAAATTAAAGTTCCTGGAACAATTTTGAGGGGATGAGTGTTTTGTGACTAAGTGCTTCATCCTGCCAGAATAATTCATTTGTAAAAGCCTAGACCGGCCATGTAGGAACGCAGCTGGGGCCCATTTCATCAAATTTGCAGCATGCAATTTCATATTTCTAATATAATTTTCTCTCACTGATTTTGACACGTCCCACACATCAACTGAACCTCACAGTGCAAGTTTAGGGAGATTACAACAGGAGAGTTATCCAACAATTATTTCATTTTCATTTCCTCTGCTTCTTATTGTTATAATTTGATAGATTACAGTATAAAATGAATGCATATTGATAGATTGTTGTAAACTGATAAATGACACAGTGAATGGTTGTGGCAAAGTGAACACATAAGGATAAATCCGTCACTTGGAGGTTTTGTCCAAATTTCACATATTCAAATAATGGTTGAGCAAGGTGCATTACTTGTAAGTGAGAAGCCATTTTTTACATTTACTATTATATAATTTATTAATGCATCCCAATGGAATGTCATGGATGGTTGGTCAAAATTAAAAAAGGGCTGACATAAGTATTGTACAATGACATTCACTCGCAGAAGCCCAAGTGATGCGTTTTACATCACCACTGAGAAAGGACAACAGCAGTGTTTAGCTTTGGAGAGGAAGTGAACATAAAAATTACAAGATAATCACCTCTGCTGAAAAGTCCATGTTTTTTTAATCCTCCTTGTCCTAGTTGATTTGACGGGATAAATGCTACTATCAACGGAGTAGAGGAGGTGTGGGGATTGTACGCGATCACCAAAGGATTGCGTCATGTGGATGCTCCGACAGTGTTGTTGTCATTACTTAGAATTCCTCATGGGGGCGACAAAAACGACGCACTATGCAGTTAAGGCCACTGAGGTTTGGTCATTCCATATCAAAACAAAATGGACAGATTTTTTTAGACCTACAAAACAAAAGAAAGAGACATATATTCGAAACTGAATAATGAGGGCTACTTAAGGATCAAAACAAGTGGAAAAAACGTTAATGTTAATAATAAAAAAGTTGTAGTCTGATAGAGGCAAGCGCTCAAGTGCAGAAATCAGGAGCACTGTCAAAAAGCCCCGGCCCATCCTCCTTCTGTAACTTTGGTCACTCCTTTATCATCAGATTATTTTAATTTGTCATCCACATTATAAAATATTGTATGCCACTCAATATATAATTCAATGTATAAGGTCAGAAATGGGTAAACGTGTGAAGGCCAAGCATGCAATTAAGAATGTTAAATGGCAATTAAGTACAGTCCTTGGTTCCTCTTGCTGACTTGTAATTGCAAAAAAAAAAAAAAAATCATGTTTCATTTGTTTCTTCAAATGAGAAAAAGAAAATCCTTTTAGAGTGCTCAAATGTCCTCACCGACCCGCCACCCTTATTTTTCCTCAGCTCTATAAATCTATATTTGTATTTCAATCACTTCATAGATGCATCAAGAGGCAAACCCCCTCCATCCACCACATCACTCCTGTCCTCCAACAGCTCCACTGGCTCCCGGTCCAGTTCCGTATCCAATTCAAAGTCCTCCGGTTTACATTCAAGGCCATCCACAACCTTGCCCCCCTCCCCCATAAATGTCTTATGTATCCCTGTACGGTGTCGTTGAGTGCCGAGAAAGGCGCCTTTAAATAAAATGTATTATTATTATTATTATTATTATTATTATCAGTATCTGGGAAACAAACCCCAGCTCATAAATACTATCATATATAGAGTTTACTAATATTTCAGTTCTTCTGAATAAAAGTCACCTCTTTTTTCCATTCAAAGCTCCCAATGTGTGAAGATGCCAAACACAGCTTTAATGTACCATTCTGCAAAAAAAGAGAAGGAAATCTGTGTCTTGTCCTCCAGCAATGTGCATGTCTAAAAATTTCCTTTCAGTCTAAGTTGGAGTTTCAAGTATCTCAAGACAAGATGTTTATATTTCTCTTGGTTCATTTAGTTGGATGGCAGGCTGTATTTTTTTTCTGTCTGTATGTGCGTTTCCTGGTGAGTACTAAAAAGTAAAGAGGCACTATTACTGTCAGACACAGATATGCCTTTTCTGCTCCCCTTAACATGTGGATCTTAGGCTGCACAAATTGACAATGGAGGTTACAGCACAGTGTACATCTCCCCTCATGCTCTCACACACACAATCTCTCTCCAACTCTCTCATTAGCAACCATACTCACTCCCAAACTGTACGTACACCTACACACATATACTCACACTCAACATTGCGTGCATGCACACGCATAGGCACACAGTACAAACACATACCCGTAACACACGCTGCGTCACATGAATTTTGGAATGGAGGCACGGCTGGATGGCAGCCAGCATATTGCTGTGGAAACCTAGCATGTGATGCCAATGCATATGTATTATTTAATTTCAGCTTCCAGAATTGCTGCTTCCCACAAACCTACACACACACACACTTACACACACACACACACACACACACACACACACACACACACACACACACACACACACACACACACACACAAAGATAGACAGCTTTGACTTTAAAAAAAAAACATGCACATCCATATCATCAAGTGCAGTCCTACAGAAAAAAAAAGTGTAAAAAGTAAAGTGTATTTCATTGAGTTTCAGGGACAGGATTTGATGCACAAGTGGGGTAAAATGCAAATGACAAACAGAAAGTAGGCCAAATATTGGCTCAGTTAGCACCATGGCATAGAGGATTTTGTTGGTGGCCAGATAGGCGTCACAGTTAAGGGCAACCGTAATGGGAGAGTTGGATTTAGCTCTTGCCTCATACAGAGTTTGTTATTCTCAGAAAGATTTAACTTCAAAGGCGTTATACAACAACATGCACTGTAAATGGCACATGGATTTGCATACAAGACATTTGAAATGACCATATTAATGTATACTATGATACTTTTTAAACTAAGCCATACTTGTCTCAAGGTGTAAGGCAGTCTAGTGGAGTTAATACTGTCGTGAATGGCTGTGATTTCTGCATTTGTTAGGTGGTAACATTGTGTAACAGCACAGCATAACTGCTGAAAAAATATGTTCTCATTTGCACTAGGTCATTGGTTCCAAATCGGGGTCGGAACGAGGGCTTGACCAATAAATCTCAGGGGTTGTGAGGTGAACAACAGAATACAAAAAGCAGGAAAAATATATTTCTACAACAAATGCTGTTTGTCATACCTTTCCTTGTGGAATGCTGAATAATAACCTTCACAGGCCTCTAAAAGTTATTCAAATCAAAAGAAAGAATTACTCCTTGGTCGGTTGCATATGTATGGTTATGCAACCTGTGACGAGGACTGTAAATATATGTTGCTTTGTTTGTAAAAGGGGTCACAAGCAAAGGGAAGCTACAAACCACTGCCAGAAAATTGCACAAGAAAGATGGATTGGTTACAACTTTCATTTGTTCCTTTCCATGTAAAATAAAATCTAATGTTACAAAAGTAATTTATCTTCAGCGATGTCATGTTGTGTGATGAAGCAACAGTCCAGTGGTCATACAGCAAAAATCCTGTAACAACTTGGCTTAAATTAGGGCTGGAATTGTAAACAGCTGTGCATAATCAGGTACTTCCTCTTAGGCTTTTAGCTGATTAGGCTTCATAAAACACACTGTATTTTTTTGCTTTTAGAACCCCCATCTATTATAACGTTTAACTGACACTCTCTTAACTTTGACAGAAGATCTATCACCGTTTTCTACCTGGGAAGAGCTGCAGGTGTGGGGACGTTTCCCTCTCTTTCTCCCTATCTCCCCCGCTCTTCACGCTCTCTCCTGAGCTTGGCAAGAGATCGATTTTCTTCCTGAGGCAAAGTGTTCAGATGACTGATGCTAAGGACGGCAGAGAGCGCAGCGCTCCCATCAGTTCTAGCGCCTAAGCACTGTTGACAGGATCCTGAGAACTGCCGCCTCAGAACTGATGAGGCAGGAGGAAGGAGGACAGGCGAGGAGAACACCGTCAGGAGCAGGCAGGTAGAGCAGGGGAACCAGATGGAAAAACAAAAACAGCAGGCAACTAGAGACAATCTTGTTATGGGATCCCAACAGCCGCGACGCCAAATTGAGGTCAACAGCTAGGGTGCTATATTGTACACGCCTAACGAATCTTGCATACTACACAAGCTTCTTAAAAGGTATAGTAAGTGATGTTAATCCGATAACTTTTTGTCAAATTCAGTGAATATCTCCTTACAGTCACCTAGCTCTCTATTTTCTGTGTGCGCTGAAAACAAATACAGGGTAATACACAGCCCTAGCTGTGTAAATGGAAAACATTTGGGGGAGGCAGCATGTGAATGTGCCAACCGGCCAGTAGTTATCTGTCCGTGAATCTGGGGGGGGGCGGAGCTCCTGAAGAGGGTGGGAGGGGGCTATCAAGGGATAAGGTTAGGGTTACATCGTCTGTGTGTTGATGCCTGCACGTTGTTCTTGTTCGTTGATAGAATCTGGCATCTACCCAATGGCTCTTCCCCTACTTCAAACACCTTCGCTGGGACCACACCCACCTTCGAACTTGGCCTTTATTTTGATCTCAAGACAGCTGTAAAGTTTCCTGACTGGATCCTGCACGGTTTTGACGCTATCACGGTGACAAAATCTGTCCACAGACAGACATATTAACACCTGGCAAAGTACTCAAAACTGCTTCTATGGTAGTTCCCGTTACAGTAGGTTATTGCAGATACACATTTTGCCACATTTTAAGTATTAGTGCGCCAATTAGTCCGCCGTCATTCAGTGAATCCACAAAAAAACACAAAGATGCCAGCGAAACAAACGAAGAGAGCCTACGGGGATGTATGTTTGAGCAGCCAGGGAACCTGCTGTGTCTTGTCACTTTTGTTGGAGAAATACCTGTTGTTGCTGCCTCCCAATCCACAGGCTTTTTTTTTTTATCTCCATCCGAAGCGGACAAAATACTTACACCAATGATCTATGGTAAACTAAGTTAACAATGTGACTTTTGCTAGCTTGCATGTTTTTATTTGTAGCCTCTTATGCTCACTTTTCTTCAGCTATGTGCTCACTTTATCATAATCAATATATTTTTTGTTACAGTCTATAACCAAGCTACACTGTAACAAATATGATATCGCTGGCAACTGAGAACAGCTAGTGGAAAGGGAGCATAAGTGGCTCATGGTAGATACATATGTGGTTATAATGTAACTGCAACATGATAATTTCTTTTCGTTGGCTCCATTTCGCCACTGATTTGTTAAGCAGCTGGCACCGAGACAACCACTGATTGACTAGCCTGATAGCATGCTGCGTCTGGGTGTTGCTTGGCAACCATTCTGGAAAAATGTCGCTGAAGAACATTGCTTGGTAGAAGAATGATTATTTGTTACCAATACATTATTAAAAAAATTTTTTGTGTTTAATAAAGCCTCTGAACACACACACACACACACACACACACACACACACACACACAAAAGGTGATTTCAGTTATACTGTCTGATTATACATACTTTATATTATTATTGATAGCTTAATTATTTTATCTCATTTTAGGGTGAACTCTTTCCACCAGTCCAGGGACAGCGGATGTAAAATAGCCTCTAGGCTAATTCTGGCACGTTCTTAATTTTATGTATCATTAGTGTGCATTGTCTCTGACAAATAAACCTGAAATAAAAGTTTTATACTAATGGACCTTTTTTCACAGCAGACATTTTGACTTGTCATAGTAGGAAAAGCACAGCTGAAATTGATCACCTTAACGATGGCTCAATTCCATCAAGTGTCCCAGGAAGCTATTTCAGTGAGTCAGCATGCAACAATACCAGGGTCTCTCCTAAGTGGAATGCAGCCGTCATTAATGGTTTGAATACACCTGTGCTTTTCCTACTATGACATGTCAACATGTCTGCCGTGGAAGGTCTATGACAAAGCTTCATTGTCCTGCCCTAACAGGTGCAACAAAGCTAACAAGAGACTCAGGAAGATGTCAATCAATTAGTCTACACACACCCACACAGTCCTGGGAAGAGGTCAAATCAGCCTGGTTAACTGAAAACACCTGTGTGGGTGTTCAAGGCCTTTAAATAAAACATTTCCAGGTAACCAGGTATATGTAGTAACCATATTAGTTGTCCGGTCTGCGTTGGGCCTTAACAACACCCCATTAGCTGTTCTAACATCACTATTTTAATTTAAAATGTATTGTTAGGAGGGTAACCCCTTGAGATGAAGCATCTCGTTTTCGAGGGGGTCCTCGAGACATAAGACAAAGACAATACAGCACATGTACATTCACACTCGCTAAAGCTCTCCCTCATAAAACATCTTGCAGTATTAAACCACAGCCTTTCTGGGCTTACTGCTTTAATATGAGATATAATATGTCATTATGTAGTAATCGGTTGTTATCTGACCTACAAAGCACATTTCAGTTTTATATGTTCTTTTAAAGTGTGATTATTTTTCTAATTAAGGTTTTGTTGCATGTTTATTTTGGGGTTTTACTGCTTGAGGTGTGTGTGTGTGTGTTCCTTGTTTTCTTGTGGGCACATGAGGCTGATGGGGAATAGGAACAGATGGACAGGGAAGGTCAGCTGATAGTGAATGGGAACAGTTGTGCTGGTTTGAGGGGGGGAGGTCAGGCGATGGGGAATGGCTGGCCCATAGGGGTTACTGTAGGGAAGATGACAGTGGCAGGATCTGAAATGAGAGGAGAGTTAAAAGATGGCAGCGGGATAGACCTTTTTCACGGCAGACATGTTGACATGTCATAGTAGGAAAAGCACAGGTGTATTCAAAACCATTAATGATGGCTGCATTCCACTTAGGAGAGGCCCTGGTATTGTGAATGCTGACTCACTGAAATAGCTTACTGGGACACTTGATGGAATTGAGCCATTGTTAAGGTTATCACTTTCAGCTGTGCTTTTCCTACTAAGTCAAAATGTCTGCTGTGAAAATGGTCCATAAAGCAGACAAGGAAAATGTGAGTCTAGGAATTGGCTGACATTGTGTCACTTCATTCATCAATTCAAAAGAAAAGCAAAGTTGACGACCGACATCAGGAACATGACTTTCAAAGACGTGCAGGAGATAAAAAATTAAATAAAAAATCATTATACAGAGTGGGCATAATCACTACACATTCATGGTTCTGCATTTGGCAAATAACTTGATGTACACAGTTTTGGAGGCTCGTGATTGTCTGTAGCATCTCCTAAACGTTAAGAGCTCAAAGACATCAATAATTCCAGGAAATGTTTAACCCACTAGATTTTCCTAATATGTCTGTATGTTCAAGGTTTACCCACCTACACCATAGAGGATTACCAGAAGTGCTCGTTTCCAATAAATGCATTGCAGGCTGATACCTTTCAACTTAATTTGTTACCTGACTTGCTACACATTTTCTGCTACATTTACAGCTTCAATGTCGAAAGTTATTTTAATCAGAAGAAGCCCACCATCCAAAACCATTTGTATTTAATAATGTAGTTTATATTCATGGTCTCTTTATTGGAGAATTTCATGGAGATGCAGAAGGTACAAAACACGCAAACAAAGACACAATATACAATCAATCTACCAACACTTCGCCTGATTTTACAAAAGCCTATCATAAGGAAACAGGCAGCACGAGTAGTTATGAAACAGGATTGATGTAAGCACATCTACAATGGAAACCACAGCTCTGCAGGGCCTGGCGATTCCTTATGGGCAAACGAGTCTCTTGGCAGTTCCTGAAATAGTTACAAAATTGAATCTATTGATTCGTGTACAAAGACACGACTTTCCCGTGTTTTTTTTTTGTGCCGCTCAGCACAATTTTGAAACTAATGTTTGTCAATTGGAAGCATGTTTCGTGGCTGTACCACACATTTTTTCTGTCAGTCCGTACTGCAGCAGAGATGCTGTATCGCTTTGCTGTTATTGTTATTTTTAGGACTATAACCAATGACTTTAATCAACATTTATTCATGAGATGTGCTCCAGCCCGCTCCAAACTACAGTACATTATGTACAGTGCTAGCAAAACATAACTCATCTGAGTGTCAAAGAAAAGTCTGGCCCTAAACTTTCAATCACAACAGCTGCTTAAAAACAGTTACAGCCACAATAATATCAAATACAAAAGGCAGTCTAGCCCTCCAGTCTAGGAAACAAGAAGTCTTTGTCATGGTTGAGTTTATTAGTTAGGAGAGAATATAACTGTTTGGTGAGCAGATATCAGTTTATCACATACCCCCCCTGCTGGTTCAAATACCATTTACCATAATAAACACAAGGAAATTAATAATCTGAAATCTTGCAATGGCAGCACTGTGCAGTTTGAGTGATTTTGTGTTGTGAAGCTATACTAACAATGTATTTCTGGATTCAGTTGTTGGATAATATGTGTTTATTGGAGAAAAGCATTGACTGTGAACTGAAAGTACATAAAGCTCTACAGTGCAGTGAGCAATGCAATTTTGAAAAGAATCGACTTGGCTAACTGCCACAGGCTACTGTAGGTTGGAAATGAATTGAACTACTTCTTGATTAAACTCTGATTCTCCTCAGTTTTCCTTCAGTGGCAAAGCAAAGTTGCTGTTTAAAGAAAAATCATTCATCAGTCATTTTTACCTTATCATATATACATCCCGATAAGCATTGTGAGAGGCTCACCTTGTTTTTGTTTTTTTAATGGAGCAGGAGATATAAATATGTGCAGCTTCTTTGTATGTCATACAGATACAGTTGCTTTCCCTTATCTATGAGGCTAAACCTGCAATAATCAGTGTTTAAAAGACACCCCTGTTCCACAGAGTAGCCTACTGTTGGAAAATGAAAGAAAGTGTTTTGGTAATTGTCCCTGCAACTTCATTGTAAGGCTTAGCTACTGACAAAGGGTATGAATAAAACTTGAAATGGGAATGGTAAACAGTGGTAACTTTACAGAACACAACAACAACACTTGATAAAAGACTCCAAGGTTTGTATTTAGCCTTATTTATGAAGTATTCAAACGTTAGTGCTCCTTTGAGTACAGCTGGGCAGAAAGCAACATAGCAGAAATGTTGACTATCTCTCTTGACGTCCTTCTGGTTCTGCCAGTGCCTGTGGTATTTGTTTCTTGTCTGGTGGCCTTTTCTGGTTGTCTCTCCCTTCCCTTGAGTCATGGTTAGTGAAGAATGAATTCATGCAACAGTTTGCACCTGCCATTCTCCCAGATACAGTCCACTCACTCTCACTCTCACTCAGTCTCACTCTCACTCACACACACTCTCTCTCTCTCTCTCTCTCTCTCTCTCTCTCTCTCTCTCTCTCTCTCTCTCTCTCTCTCTTCCACTTTGCACTGTGTATTAGAATAACTAATCGTAGATCAGGGTTTTTGGATGTTTTGTTGGTGCAACCAACTACACAGCAACTCTTCGGCATAGCATTATTACTTTAAAAAGAGTTCTTTAAAGTAAAAGTTTGGAGATATGTTGAACTTCCTCTGTTTGTGCTGTTGCTGTCTATGCGGAATGCAGAATTGTTTCCTCCCCCAGAAATTGCCGTGGTTATTAAAGTCTCCTCTGGACGACGTATTGCGGGTCTGATGTACTTACATGTTTGCATCATTTCACATGTGGTATATAATGAGTTTTCTGGTAAAATACACATGCAATATGATAAATACAATCTAAAAACATTAATTTGGCATCAGCTGCACTCAGCTGCACTCTTTATCAAGGCAGTGGAAAATGATGGCTTTAGTCTGAGATAAGCCGAAATATAACCAGTTTTGATGGATGTGCACTGAATTTGAGGAAAACATCAGAAACTGCTGACACTAACAAAGGTTTTGCTGTGTACGTTTTCTAGCTTTATGGCATGTGTCTCAATTCATATTTTAGTTTTTTGTAGTGATGGCCAAATGAAGTTTCGCGAACCATTTTCTCTTTTTTTCTGAGCCCACTAGATGGCACTATCTGTTCAAAGAAAAAGGTTAAATGAGTGGCAATTCAGTGTGTTTACAACCCTTTGTTGAAGAGAGAGCCCCATCTAGTGGACTCAAAAAAAAAAGAGAAAATGGTTCGCAAAGCTACATTTGGCCATCACTAGATTTTTGACCCATGCTCAAAAACCTTCACACATCAGTCTCTTTCTCCAGCATCCTCATACTCACCACACTCCTTTGCTACACAACAGACTCCACTCTGTTTCTCTCCCACCCATAGTCCCTATCCCTGTCCTCTGCCATACCTCACCTGTGAGTGACTTTATTGGTTGTAGTATTTCCATGATGGCGTGCGGCTAACAGCAAGAACTCATCGTTTATGATAGCAGGGAGGTGTATGTGTGTTGATGGTGTTTTTTGTGCATGGATGAGCAAGTGTCTGTGTGTGGGTGTGTTTTGTGCGTGAAAGGACAAGGGAGTCAGCAAGAGTGAGTTTGCGTGTATGCCGTTCATTGCAGTGTGTGCAGGTAGCTGCGGCTGACTGATTAGACCCTTTAGTGAGTGTACCCACCTCTCACCAGCCATCCTTCACCCTGACAGCTGGGCTGTGGAAGTGTACGCCTCTCTGCCGCAGAGTGTGTGAGCCTCTGTTTTCAGGTGTGTGTGTGTGTGTTTCATTGTGCATGCATTTTATGCCATATTTGGTATATGTGAACTGGATAGTGAGTGTGTGTGTGAGTGAGTGAAAGGTGTGTGTGTGTGTGTGTGTGTGTGTGTGTGTGTGTGGGTGTATGGGTGGGTGGTTAGGTGTGTGTCTAAATGTTATTAAAGGCTAATGACCTCCATTAAACACTGAAACCTGTATGGTCTACTGACAGGGTGTAAAATAGCATAATTCTTTCAAAGTCATTAATTCTATGGCTGATCAATCATTGATTTGGGTAATATAAATTTGAAATATTTGCTGTAATATGTGTTTACTAAATAAGTAATACAAATCTTATTAACTTGCTATTAGGAGTTTAGAATTTTAAATCAATGTCTTGACATTGTTAAGTCAACAATGTCAATAATACCAATTACAAGCCAGACGTGTTAATCATCTATTATATGTGACCTCAATCTTTCCCTAACCTCAACTTTGCCATACATACTGTAAAAAAGGAAGAATTTAGACTTGCATGCTAGATCACTAGGACTACAGTTGAAAATTAGTTGAGTGACTTACACTGGCACATTTACGTAAATGTGGATTCATGTGCATTGTCTTAATAAATTAATCTTTACTCTTAAATCTTAATTTCAAAAATGTTGGCATTGAATTTGTGCTTTTGTAGAATTGTCCAATATCAGCATTCTTGTTTGGCAATTGAGTCGGGGCTTATAGACACCTGTGTGTTTTCTAAAGTGAAGCCATTTTTATGCCTGTATTACACACAGTTGAAAGAGACAGATGGTTTATTACAGTATGTAATATTATTACAGTAGTATTATCATGGCTGATCTAAAGACATGTTTATGTGAACACAGACAGACTAATATTTTCAAAAGAAGTCATGAATGTGCAGAATAATCTGAGAGTCTAAAGCATCTCTCCTTCATGGTTTTGTCAAATGAAACTTTGAACAACATCCTTGCATTCATCAGGGCAGTTTGTTTCCTCTTCATGAAGGCACATCACATCATTATGTATGACCTTCTGACTGGTAGGAGGTACGAGGAACCAAAAGAAAACTACAGCAGCCTCATATGTTTTCCTCCCCCACTGATTTGCCCTCCCTGTGCCGACCGCAGCATTTTGACTTTTAATTAAGTCTTCTGTTCTCTGGCCTCTCTACCTTTGTGCCCCATTATTATTCTAATGTTGTTCACTATTTCATATCCATTGCATAATGTGAAAATTATGTTTTTTTAACTTCACAATCACAGTGGTTTGATGAGTGACGATGAGCCATTGTGTATTACTATCGCTCCATGGAGAAAGTGTGTCACTACTCATTTGTTAGACTGCAATTTCAATTTGAGAAACATGTAGATATAATGATCAAGGTTGCAAAGGCAAATGCATGCACCTACAAACTCATCAAAGACAAAGAAGATGAAAAAGAAAACATGTCAGATAACTCAGTGCCCTATAAACAGAACATAATATTGTTGGGATTTTCACACTAGGCAAAGGCAAATTTATTTACAGACCACCTTATACACAGAGGTAATTCAAAGTGCTTTACAGGCAAAAAGCAACAGCAACAAATATATACTGAGATACGTGAAAAGACAAACACATTTTATAAATGTACGACAAAGTTTTAAACAAAAATAATAAAATAATTAAAAGTACCATCAGATGAGACTAATTAAAATCTCTGAAGAAGAGAACAGTCTTTAACTTTGATTTAAAAATGGTAACAGTTGGTGCTTGCCTCAGATCCAGTGGAAGCCGATTCCAGCAGTGGGTAACATAATGGCTAAAGGCCGTTTCACCACTCTTGGAAAGAAGTCTTGGCACCACCAACTGACCAGTACCTGCTGATCTGAGAGACCTACCCGGCTCATACTCAATAATAAACATATCAACATTGAAAGACTTATAGGCAATTAGGGCCTTGAAAGTGATTCTTAATGCAACCGAAAGCCAGTGCAAGGATTTCAGAATTGGAGTAATGTGCTCTCTACTCTTGGTATTAGTAAGAATTTTGCATTTTGCAGCATTTTGAATGATGCATTTGAACTGTTTTATGGTCTTCTTGGAAAAACCTGTAAGAAGTGCATTGCAGTAGTCTATCCTACACAAAATAAAACATTTTGACATGAAGTTTCTGATTCTCGCTATGTTTTCGAGCTTTAATGTGATGACTAAATGTTAGATATTCATCAATGATTACACCAATATTATTGACTTTGGTATTCGTTTTTATTCCTCTAGAATCAAGGTAAGTACTGAGTGCCAGCCTTCCTTTTTAATTGCCAAAGATAATTATTTCGGTCTTATCTTTATTTAGTTGGAGGAAATTTAGTTGCATGTAAATCTGTGTGTCATCCGCATAGCTATGATAAGAGATCTTATGGTGTTGGAGAATGTGACAGAGAGGAAGCACATAAAGATTGAACAGAAGGGGGCCCAAGAACAGACCCTTGTGGATCTCCATAGGTCATGGTTGTTCTGTCAGATTCCAAATTGCCCATCCTAATTACAAATCCCCTGCCGTCTACCCACATGAGGACTGTTCCTTAGAGCCCAACCCAGTTTTCCAATCTATCCAGAAGGATTGTGTGATCCACACTGTCAAAAGCTGCAGTGAGATCCAATAACACCAGGAATGTCCAGTATCAGTATTCAGGCGAATGTCATTTACAATCTTTATGAGAGCAGTTTCGGGTGCTATGATGTTTACAGAAACCGGATGGATAACTGTCGAGGATGTCATTTGTTGGCAGGAACTTATTAATTTGATTAAAAGCAACTTTCTCTATAATTTGGCTTATGAAGGGCAGATTCGAAATAGGCCTGTAGTTATTAAGTGTGGAGGGATCGAGATTCCTCTTTTTCAGAAGGGGTCTGATAACTGCAGTTTTTTGGGATGCGGGGAAAATGCCTGTGAGTAAGGAGCCATTTACAATAAGCAGCAAATCCATTGCAAACGAGCTAAAAACCTTTTTAAAGAAACTAGTAGGCATGATATCTAAGGAGCACTGGGATGGCTTCAGAAGCTGCACTATTTTGTCCATTGTTTCGTCATTAATTGAAATAAACATTTTTTTGTGTGGGATGGTAAAGTCTCAGTGTTTCCACTCAAAGTGGAGCTAATACTTAATCTAATGTTTTCAATTTTGTTCTGGAAGAACTGAGCAAACTCCTTACATTATTTAGCTGAGACAAAGTCAGGGGATGACTGCAGACATCGCTGTAAACTTGCTTTCTTTGGATATTGGCTCCTCTCTGCTAAAGCTCCACTTTGGGGAATTTGAGGACTCGTCGAGAGTTGTAAATATGTTCGATATCATCAGGTATAAGCTTGTATTAGTCCCCGAGCCACTCAGAGTGGTTACGATTAAGCCTGTAAATCCTTCACACCACCCAATAAGGTTTGCCAACAATCAGGATTTGGCCTGCAATTGTCAAGATGGTCAAATCTGATCTTAACTGGCTAAAAAGTCGTCTAGTGTGTCGCCAACCTTAGAGAGAATGTCACCAGAAATATAGTAGCAGACAATAATTCTTAGTGTCAGTAATTCTTCTTGTGTCAGTTTGTGCACATGCAGTATGTGCTTGTGCAAACGTGTCTCTTAGAAATCACGTGTATATGCTCCTTTTTTGACAGATCCTTCATGATGGAAAATTGCTGCCTGGATTATGTTTTTTTTAAGTGAAGGAAGAGGTATGTTTTGTACCGACATAAGGTTGTGAGTCCTGCATGTTGTTAGGTTAAGGCAACAAAAGCACTCTGCACAGGAAAACATCCAAATCCTCATTTACATTCATTTTGACACTACTAACTTTTGTTGTTTATTTCTATATAAATAAAGCTGCCTAACCTTGCCTTCTCCACCTTTAATGCAACCCTGTGAAAGATCAACCCTTACCCTTGGCCAGTAATCTACTTCTCCGCATTAATGAACTCCTACTAAACTCAAATTATTTGTTTAATTATGAGTTTTATGAAGAGGAATTAAGGACAAAGATGAAAACAATAATCCTCAAAAAAACCTTTAAACAAAAGTGCCTAAAATGCCACAAAGTAACCAAAAGTGTTTTCTACAATATGAACCTGTAGCAAACATTTTAATGTGGTATGCCCAACATTAATCATTTAAAAATACCTTAATAGTTAATTTGAATTAAGCAAAACATGTCCACATAATTCAGGGACAAAGAACTTTGCCCTTGGCTGTCATGCAAAAACACTGTTTAAAGCCTATGGTGCTAAAATGCCAGAATTATGCTGAGGGAAAAATATCACTTTGATATTGCCAAAATGAAAGAGGAAGAGAATGCGTTTTGTTTGATAAGGCTGTCACTATTTTCTTTTGATGTAGAGCATCCATTTAGCAATGGATTTCCTCCTCTTTTGTCTGTGAATGTAAACACAATCTGTCACTTCTCATTCCGTCTCATTTCATGTCCCTGTGAAAGAGGCTTTTGCACATTGTCTGGTCATTTTTCAGACAATCAATATGAGCCGTCTGCATGATCAGGCATGCTTTTAGCAGTGTTAGGCAAGTTCACACTTTTTGTTGTTTCTAATTATGACAATGTTCAACCCCGTTCCATAAAAATGACTTGAACTAATTAGATTTTTTAAATACATTTTGTAGGAAACAGGAAAAGGCAAGGCAGCTTTATTTATATAGCACATTTCAGCAACAGGACAATTCAAAGTGCTTTACATAAAACATTAAAGAGCAGTTAGAAAACAATTAGAAAACAATAATAAACAAATTAAAAACATTAAAAGACAAGAATAAAATTGATAGTGCAGTATAAGAATAAAAGTTACAGTGCAGTATAAGAAATTAAAGTTAATAAGATAGATTATTTAAAGAAAAGCAACATCAAAAAGATAGGTCTTTACCTTAGATTTAAAAGAACAGAGTTGCAGCGGACCTACAGGTTTCTGGGAGTTTGTTCCAGATATGTGGAGCATAAAAACTGAACGCTGCTTCCCCCTGTTTAGTTCTGACTCTGGGGACAACAAGTAGACCTGTCCCAGACGACCTGAGAGGTCTGGGTGGGTCATAATGTAGTAACAGATCAGAAATGTATTTTGGCCCTAAACCGTTTAGTGATTTATAAACCAGTAAAAGTATTTTGAAATCAATTCTTTGAGGCACTGGAAGCCAGTGTAGAGACTTCAGTACTGGAGTGATGTGATCCACTTTCTTGGTTTTAGTGAGGACTCGAGCAGCAGCGTTTTGAATCAGCTGCAGCTGTCTGATTGATTTTTTAGGGAGACCTGTAAGGACACCGTTACAGTAGTCAAGTCTACTGAAGATAAAAGCATGGACAAGTTTTTCCAGATCCTGCTGAGACATAAGCCCTTTAACCCTTGATATATTTTTAAGGTGATAATAGGTTGATTTTTTAATTATGTTAATGTGGCTTTTAAAATTTAGGTCTGAGTCCATGACTACACCAAGATTTCTTGCTTTGTCTGTTGTTTTTAACATTGTCGTTTGAAGCTGAGCACTGACTTTCAATCATTCCTCTTTTGCTCCAAAAACAACCACCTCCGTTTTTTCTTCATTTAATTTAAGAAAGTTGTGGCACATCCAATCATTAATCTGTTCAATGCACATATTTAATTGTTGTATTGGGCTATAGTTCCCTGGCGATAAGGTTATGTAAATTTGTGTGTCATCCGCATAACTATGGTAACTTATTTTGTTGTTTTCCATAATCTGAGACAGTGGAAGCATGTAGATGTTGAACAGAAGAGGCCCCAGAACTGAGCCTTGGGGAACTCCGCACGTCATATTTGTATGCTCAGATGTATAATTACCTATAGACACAAAGTAGTCCCTATTCTTTAAATAGGATTCAAACCACTTTAGTACTGAGCCAGAAAGACCAACCCAGTTTTCCAATCGGTCAAGCAATATGTCATGGTCTACCGTATCAAATGCAGCACTGAGATCAAGTTCTAAAACTTGATCTGAATCCAAGTGGAAAAGCCACTTGGATTGTTTTTTATCAATATTGCAAGGAAACATTGAACATATCTGCAAAACATTCACAGTCATTGGATTTAAATTGTTTTTCCTACAATATCTGCTCCTGTAAAATTAAACATGATTTAAAGTTTTATGGTGATGTTTACGTAGCCCAAAGCTTGTTACAGTTTGAAAAAGATTTAGCTTTGGATTCGGGACACATCTGAAAAAACTTTATGATAAGGTTACAAAATATGTGCTAAGTAGTGCATAATTAAAGCATGAATCATCTAGGCTTAATTTTGCTTCGGTTGATGAGTCAAATATCTGATACAGCATTAATACCAAGTTTTCCGATCTCACGTTATTACAGTGTAAACTCTTGGCGTATGTTCTGTCTATTCTGGGGTGCTACACTCTCCTTCTTTCAGCAACAACAGAAAAGATACGACGATAGATGTAGAACTCACGTGCCACCCAAATCAGTTGGTTCATGCAGCAACATGAAGATGTTTGCATCTTACCAGTTTTATAAAAACAGCTTCATATTTCTATGATAATAGGAACTTTTCTGTTTTAAGAGAGGCTGATCAAATAATTGATATTGGTGACTATTGTAATAATGTGTAAACTGTGAGTTAGCAGTCACTAAAAGGGAACACCACCTACATTGAGCATGGCCTAATAAGGTTCAATCAATATTTGTGAGCATAAGCTACTCTCTCGCTAAACTCGTGGGGGCATCAAGTATTAAGTCTGGAGAAGCTCTATAGACAATCCATAGGAGAACTTTATTCTATTGTAGTGTTCTCAGTTGTAAAAACAGTACGTTTTCCCATATACTCAGTGTCACCTATAACATCGTTCCCAATTCCCTGTCTATGGAGCAGTTCCAGACTTTACTTTACTTGATGAAATTACACATTTGAGTTTTAGCACTCTAGATTTTTGGACTGTCTTATGAATTTTGAAAATGGGCGTAGTTCAGTGTTAACTGATTACACAAAGTCATAGTGACTTGCTAATTTCTTAATGGTGAGCAACAGGAATACATGATACATATGAATAATGTACATATGTTTTGTAACATCTTTCAATATTTTCACTATGATCTTTCCCTGAACTTATCAAGTGTTTCATTATCCTTAACCTAGTCTCACATTGCCAGACCTTCCTCCTCAACATGCTCCCAGACTCCCTCTCAAAACAAACTAGTCTATGAAGTCAAGCACACATACTGTTATTTGTGCCAGGGAGTTGAGTCCTTATTAGTTTTAAAGCCTCTTGATTTTGTCCTCCAACACATCACACTCTAATGGAAGGGCATAATAAAGTATGTGAAAAGCTGCACCAATATAAACAAGTCTTAATTAGCCCAATTGGAGTTGAGTTCTTTGATTGTTATTTTTCAAACATTATAGCTTTTTAAGAACCTTAATTTTTATGCTAAAAAAGGGAAATACAGACTTCCAATGCAGACTTGGAAAATGTTAGAGGAGAACTTGAGTGTCCTTGTTTGACACAATAAGTTGGTGAATAAGCCAGCCATTTTCTATGGTCCATTGGTGCTCCATTTCCTAGTGAGTTTTTATTGGAATATTTGTGCTGTTTGGAAAGGTTGTCTGTTGTAAAGCTTGAATCATTTATGTACAGTATATATAGTATCAGTCCTTCCAGAAAAACGCAGATTTTTTTTTGTGATTGTTGCGGGCAAAAATCCTTGATTATGCGGCACGTTTTCTTAAAAAATGCGATGGAATATGCAGGATATTTATGCAATTTTATGCGATGAAATTGCGGGAGCTTGCAACAAATGAGGGAACTTGCAAAAACTGCTGTTTGATGAAAAAGAGAAGAAAAAGAATCCCCCAACACCCTGCTTTTTTTAAACTTAATTTCCAAAAATAGTTTACAGATATTCAGTCATTGCCATAAGTAAACAAATAAGATACAAAAATATATACAAATAATATAATATTAAAGTAAAAATAAAATAGTCTAAAAAGAGGGAAATAAAAGATACAAAAGAGACAGACTTTCAAAAAGCGTTTAATATAGACAGCAGGAGCACTTAAACAAAGACATTTGAGTAGACATCAGATATTAAGATAGCTTTCTGATACCAACTTAAGAGACTCAAAGTACATGTCAAATTCAAAGTCCAACAGCTGCTTTTCGATGATATTCATGTTGCGTAATTACGTCACTTCTTAACGTTCCCATGGCAACAGGGGAAAATGGCTGCTCTTGTGTGAAGTAAACGCAACATTTTTTCAACTTTCTGCTAAGAAATATGTGACTTTTTTGCAACGAAAATGCGGGGATTATGAAATCATGCAAGCACCGCATATTTTGCGCGGAAATCAGCAATTTATGCGGCAAAAATGCGGCATATTTGAAAAAATGCGGCCCCCGGCTGATTATGCATTGAATTATGCGATTGCATAATCCCGTTTTTCTGGAGGGACTGATATAGTAAGATACAGAATTTATATTTTCCATTAATAAGTATTAATGTAGATTAAATCTGAAAGAGTATTTCAGATTTGAGCATGAAGGTTAATTAAGTACTCAAAAATACAAAATAAGTCCTCTTACTGAGAACTGACCTACTATTTGGCTGGACCAAATGGAGGAGCAGGGATGTGGCTTTTCAGCAGGTTGAAAAGCAATACCCGAGGACCACCAGGGCCCCTGCCTCTTGCTGCTTCAACGTATTATTTCCACGGTGGGCCCAAGCAGGTAAACTTATTTGCCAGTCTGGTTCAGCGTTCATGGTTTATCAGTACAATTATTTTCCTTTAGAAAAGGTGAAACGGAAAAAAAACAAATCCACAAAACCAAAATGATACCAGGAGTTGCGTCAAAATAAATATTTTTCTCGCTTTCCCGGCCACACATAACTAAATCCCCCTTATCCAGTCCAGCCAATGAATGGAAAGCATGTGAAGTAAGTGTGAGCATGGACTATAAATTGTGAGATCTCTGCATCTTGCTGATGCTAATGGAAAATGTCTGTGTGTGATCAATGGGCGCATTCTTTAACCACATCTCACTGTCATCTTGCAGTATCAAAATTTAACTTGACTCAGGTGTCATTTCGTTGCCATCACATTAGTATATTTGACAATGTTTTGATTTGGATTATTTTGTTAGACCTTTGGTTTGTGATGTCAGAGCCATACGTGGAGACTGATCCTAAAGCGTGCAGTACATGGTGTCTCTGCTTGTTTGAATGCATGAAAGACCTTTAAACATGTATAATACCCATTTTTAACTACATTTGAAGCTAAGTCAATGCATGTGGTTCTTTCTTTGTATTATTTTCTGCCTATGCAAGAACACCCTGCCAGAGAGCAGCACTATGAGCAGACAAGTAAGAGAAACTTCTCTGATGCTAATCTCTTCACGGGTGGTGGTGTTGCTGCTGCTCTTCCATGTTTACTTTTGCTAACAAGCGGCGCAGCCTCTCCCTTTTCCACTGTCAGTCTCGCATCAAATGAGGGATTCTCCTTCTGTTCCCATCTGTCTGTGTTCTCCCTGTCCCTCCCCATTACCACAAACCACTGAACCCTTTTATTCACTGCAGAAACCAACATAAACTCATCTTCCAGGCTCTGCCGTATGGTTCTGTCCAACTCTCTATCTGTGAATCTGTGGTATGGCCTACAGGTGAATGTATTACAGCAGTAAGAGTCCTCAGTAACAGTACTTTTGAAACAATAGGTCAAATATTCTGAATCTTCTACTTCTGTCCCCTATAAATCAATGTGAATATGGGATTTATTTGGCTGTTGTTTTTGGGCTGTGATTGGCTTATTTCCTCAAACTTTTCTGTCATTTCAGATCTGACAAAAAGTAATTGTGAAAAAAAACAAAAAACATTTAGAAGTCATTATGCCATTTAATTGGGTTTAAACTACTTCATTTCCGCCCCCATTAGCTATTGTAAAAACATCACAATTCTTTAGTGAAAGTGGTGCACACAACATCTAACATCCACAGTAGTGCAGGTAAGGGAAGGTGGTAGAGAAGGATAAAAAGGAGAGAAGCAGGAAGAAAGATTAGATGAGGAACAGAAGGTGAAAGAGACAGAGTGGGGAAGCAGACAAACGATAAAAGCCTGAGACAAAACAAGATCGAAAGAGTGGGGATTCTTCTTCGCTCATCAGTGAAGGTCAACAGCCTGGTGGCTGAAACCAAAGAGCCACAGCCACTTCTGAAAAGAGAAGTGTTGAAAGTAAAGTGAGTTTGTTGATGTCCCTAGATGGGCATTTGTTAAATGTCAGTGCTTCAGCCAAGCCTGTTAATTTGTATGTTTGAGAGTCTTTGTGTGTGTGACATACAGCAGATAGAGAAAGAGAAATAGATAATGCTGGAGAAATCGCAAGATTAACACTGTCGCTGCTAAAATAACAAAAGCCTGTTTCTTCTTTTTGACATGGAATGTGAAACCATGCATGAACAATTTGCCTGAAGACACAGAGAGTAGAGACTGAAAAGAGAGATTTACTCAGTTTAAAGAATAGATATGAGAGTTATTTGAATTTGCAGTGCTGCTCTGCTGGTTCTGCATTTTAGATGCTTCTGCCAAAATAATAAATTGTACTGCATGCCCCCTGGGCTTTTGTAATTGGAAACTTTTGGGGGTTGTCAGTGTTCATCAGATGCAATTTGATTATTTGATTTTGCCAACAACAAGGAGTAAAATGGTTATTCCAGGTTTTTACAGTGTCTGTCTTATCTCTGTAGTTTTGGCTATCAAGTTTATCGGTCGCCAATAACATGGGGTACCAGCTGCATGCGGTGATGCACCAGCTAGATACAAAGTTTCCTAGCATGTAGGGAACCCTATAGACACATGCACCCTAGAGGGCCTTTATCATGTATTATCCACTGGGGGTGCAACCTAAAGGGCACTTTATCACGTTTTCTCCACTAAAAGGGCATCCTAGAGGGCACTTTGTCACGTTTTCTCCACTAAAAGGGCATCCTAGAGGGCACATTATCATGTTTTCTCCACTGGAAGTGCACCCTAGAGGGCACATTATCACGTTTTCTCCACTGAAAGGGCATCCTAGAGGGCACATTATCACATTTTCTCCACTAAAAGGGCACCCTAGAGGGCACTTTATCCTGTTTTCTACACTGGAAGGGCACTAGAGGGCCCTTTATCATGTTTTATCTGCCATAGAAGCAGATGTAATAAAGACTGATAAGCTGTGTTGCTTTCTTGTGCAGCTGTGAGTCAGAAATGTTCAAACAAAGGCTTGCATTTGCCTGAGCACACTGCCTGAATTATCTAGAAGTTTGCTTTGAGGAGCTGCTTAAACCCAGATCAATCTCTGAGGGTTACACAAATCGTAATTGCTTTTTTTCAACTCCTTTTGAAGAACACCCCAAATGTGTTGAAACTTCTGGCTTTCAAATTCAATTTCTGGCCTTTGCTGTAATTCAGAGAAAAAAACCTTCCTGATGAATGTTTCCAACTTTTTTCTAACAATTTCCACCTGATGATATTACTGCATCACAAACTGCTTAGAAATGGAAGGTAGTATTACAGTTAGAACAGGCAACAACTTGACGCAAAAACTCTAATAGTGCATAGAATAGCACTTTAATTACCTCTTTATTAGTCATTTGTTTTGACCTCTGCTATAATTAGAAACAGTCTGTTTTCCAAAAATGTGTTTTTACTGTTTGGGTTATTCACAAGGCAGCATCCCAGAGGAAGGGAACACTGAGTTGGGGTTAGGGATTGCTGTAGAGATCTGTTTGAGATGACATCAGCCACAATTTCTACTGTCTCTAATCACTAGTACAGAATGATAAATGTAGGCTAATAGATATTTGCTTATGAGTGAGTGATCTGTGCTGACAACCTTGCTGCAGGTAGAATTATCAGGGTGTAAAATGCCTTCATCCTCTGAATATTGTCATGTAAAATACAAGAATACAGTTAAGACTCATCATGTAACATGTAAACAGCCAGTTTGTACCCCAATTTGTACCCCAATATTGTTTACTGCTGCAAGAAGACACTGATCACCACAGTATACAGTAGAACAGGTTCTCTTTGTGACAGACTCCGTTCAGAATATGCTTCTGGAATCAGAAAATAAAAATAATGCAAATGTTCTATTGATTATGCACCTCTGTCATCTATGTAAATAAAGAAAACTGCAATAAATTGTTAAAATACAGTGTTTATATATATATATATATATATATATATATATATATATATATATATATATATATATATATATATTTTTTTTTTTTTCTTTCTGACCAAGGGCCCTATCTTGACTCAGCGCAATTGCCTTTGTACACCAACACATGTATCATTCCAATTTTGAACCCAACGCACAGCGGACTTTTCCCTCCACAGACGCACGAGATCAGCCCACAAAGCTACTTGCATTTCACGTTTGAGACTTGTGTTTCAGATTGTTAAAATAGGGCCCCAAATGTTTTCGCTTATTTCAGTAATTCATTTTTTTTTATGAAAAAATAAATAAAAATAAGCACCACACTATTGTCTATGGAGAGTAGAATCCTATTGAGAACATGCTTCTCTCATTGTTAAAGACTATAGGAGTAATGACTTGAGCAGTTCTTTGTAGGTGTCTCCCACCCAGTTCAAATGTAATTTACACTTTTGCTGTGTGTGTGTGTGTGTGTGTGTGTGTGTGTGTGTGTCCCTTCATGAATTGCATTTGGGTGAGCTTTTATGGATCTATGTGACCTGTTTCTTGTGAATCTATATTGTGTGTGCATTTTGGTAATTTCCAAGTGTTTTTTATGTATGTGTGTGTTTGGGCTGCCAGTCATTCAATATGCTCATATGCATGTGTGTTTTATGGTCACAGGATGGGAGCCGCTCACTTTACAAATGTGGGTGACCCGTGTTCTGGGAGTTCTGTGTATGGTGTGGTTGCAGACGGAAAGCAGCACTCTTTTTTTGCGCCTGTGTGTGTCTGTGTGGTGTGGTCAGAGGCTGAAAAGCTCCTTGGTTCACATGGGAACAAATGACAGGATCTGGTTTAGTGAGCCTATCTGTAAAAAGATGAAAGAAACCAAACCAGTAAGACATTAAGATGGAGGCCTTGCCAGACCTCCCACAGAGATTTCACTGCAGCGTCAGATGGCCAGTTGATGGTCACCAGTTTTTACTCTGCGTCATTTCAACAGTAATGAGCCACTGCTTCAAAATATGTGTTATAAAAGAACTCATTACAAACCAAATTTGGGACTGGTACCACAATACTTTATGGAATAAACAAAACCAACCAAATGACCCTCATTCACCGCTCTTACCGCCTAAATCATAAAATGACAATCTCACCAAATAGTACGGTTACTAAATGATGATTCTTTGCGGTCAAGATGGGGTCTTGACAATAAAATGGAAAAACTGTGCCTTATTGTGAGCAGACACACTGCTCCTTAGCACTTCTCCTCTCTCTCTCTCTGTCTCATGCATACAAAAAAGCCACCATGTAATCCTGCTTTTGTAGTGTAACTTCAGCAAGACAAAAAAGAAATGGTACAAATCTAGAACTTTATATCTTTGTTCCAGAAACAGAGAGAAGAAAACCAGTATTGTGTCTCCAAAAATCACATTTTCTCTTGGTAATCATTCCTGTAATCTATTGCACATATGAATGAGCCCTTCATTAATAAAAACCATGAATCCCTAAGATGTCTTTTCTTGACAAACAACAGCCTAGTTTTTACTTTCAACTAAAGCTGTTAAAAAGCTTATTTGTTAAGATATTTTAGTATACAAAATTGTGTAGGTGAATATTCTCAACTCATCTAAGAGTATGTTTTCCTTCAGTTTATCTGAAAATTAAAAATTAAGATACATGATTTTTGATGGACAGCGACACCACACAATTAATGAATATTATTTAATCATATATTGAGGCTCACAGACCACACGATGCAATGTATATCCCAAAATATGATTCACAATAGTTAAACTGCACCAATTTAGTATCATTTCACAAATGGAAATAAAAATAACAATCATAATATATATTTTTGTTACAGTAATCAGCAATGCATTTTTTTATTGTATACAACCGGTCAATTCACTCTAACCACACAGAATATTTTTTATTTGCTTGGTTTAAACTTATTCTCCACTGAGAATTCCGCTTTTGTTCTAATGAAACAAAGCTGAATGAAATCTTCTAAATTACATTTGAAAAACTGAACCCAAACCTGCAGTTACTTTGGACTATTCACAGACCCAGCTGTCAGCAGTTTTTCGACAGTTTTGGAGCTTTCTACTCCAAAAAACAAAGCAGATGCTCCTTTCCTGATTCACCATTTCCCACGAACATTCAAAAAGAAATTTAAACATAGCAGAGCATAAGATACAAGCAGCCAAAACCACTGTATCTATTGAGTAATGGGAGTGGCTGTAATCACAGACACACTCCGGTGATCATGGTTTTGTTAGTAATGTAACAGAATGCACAGATCTTTAAGATTATTGCAAGCAAGACTTGCACTAAAGTTGCAATATGGCCCTTGCTATCCTACAACCTCAACAGCCCCCAGTCTTCTTCATCCCTACATCACCATGGTCCTCGCGTATCTATCTTCATTCACTCTGCATGCCTGTCATGTCTCACTTTTCACCCCTGAGAGGCACATTTTAGTGTCTTTGCTGGTGCAGCCTTGAATTGAAAATCGGAAGGATTTCCACTCCATCAAAGAAAATAAAGTATTGCATTTTAATCCACATTCAGTGATGAAAGGCTGATGCACAACAGGGCGCCCTCCCCGTCTTCAGTTGCATTGCTCCCGACAGCGCTGTTAGGAGAGGTGGTGATCACAGCCATTTTCTGTTGTCTGCTGCAGCTCACAAGTGGTCTGGTTCAACTCACAATTGACATTCTAATCCAATTATTTACAATATTACACAACATTTGAACATGAACAAACAAACCGTTAAATGAGTCATATATTCATTTAAGTCTTCCCATATTTTATTTCCCAGTGATCCTTTATACTCAGTTTTGCGCCTAACCTTACCAATAGTAGTATTTCCTCTCTGACAGCCAAGAACAATCAAAGTCTGTCCTCCTGTGCTTGTTGGAGGTTTACATTAGCAAAACGAGTTGTCGTCAACTCGAGTAACGTTAGCTTCAGTTCACCTGCTCCTCTGCTCTGGTCACATTGGACCTTTAACATTCATTTGACAATTGAATGGAAACTAAGAGGCTGGTTGAAGACTCAAGTTCTAATTTATTTGCTGAATATTCTTTTGATTGCGACAAGGACCTTTATCATTGCATATTGTCTCAGTGAGGACGCACCTCACATAGGGCTGGTGTGTGTGTGTGTGTGTGTGTGTGTGTGTGTGTGTGTGTCAGTCAGTGTGTTGTACAACATGGCTGGCTGAAAGCTTTTTTTATTTAAGTTTCATATTTTGTATAGGTGTTTTTCCATCTTGTTTGCTTAATGTTTTCTTTAACTGTGAAGCAAACTGAGTTTGCATATTTGTATGATATGTGTTAAACAAATAAAATTGACTTTACTAGAAAGATAGATTTTCTGATTTCTCAGTAAGATCAGTCAGGAACAATACTCTTGCATATATGGTCTTGGAGCAGCTTTATTGGAGCAGTTGGGGGTTACGTTTTTTGCTAAAGGGCACATTCACAGTAAGTGCTCAGTGAGAAGAATTCATATAATCTTTACTTCCTTTGAACTGATTTCCCCTGTTGGTTTTCAGCTGGTGACCTTATGGTCGAGAGGTCTGCACACGCCCTAAGGCAGCTGCTTCATCACTTCTGTTCAGCTATTTGCACTATGTATGATCTAAATGACACATCACTTCCAAATGTAAAGTACCGGGGCAGCACTGGAACTGAGGAGATTCAGCTCAAAGTCAGCAGTGTCAGATTTAATCTTTGTCACTCACTGAAGATGAAGATTGTCCAAGATTGCTGCCTCCTATCTACCATCTAAATGTGAACCCAGCTTTTGTATATAGGGCTTTTACCGTTTCTGACCTTGCAGTTATAGAGAGGAGAAGCTCAGAGAGGAGGCCAAATAATGACAGTTTATTGCACAGCTCTTGAAACAGTAATTGTTCTGACAAGGAGAAGTGTCGAAGAGTGAAGGGAAAAGACAGGGCTGAGGCAGACTTGAAATAAAACATATGAGAGGGAATAAAAGGTAAAATATACAGTCACTCCTCTTCTGATTAGGTTAGTGCGTACATGCTGGTTAAGTGGGAAGAAAACAGACTTCAAAGTAGATAGAGTGCAGTCTTTTCTACTTACAATGAAAATGTTGCACATCTAGTCCTACAGTACTGGGAAAGAAGGCTGCAATTTTAAAATGCACAAAAATATGTATCTGTTGAAGAATGATGTGTTCCAAGAGTAAAACTTGCTATGTTTGCCATGATTTAGAAAAAACAAACGTGATGTGAAAAGTGAGGTTAGAGAAGTTGAACTACTGTAATAGTCTATAAAGCACTTAACGGTTTATTTATTGTTAGATTAGGGTTAGGGTTGGTGGTGGTCACACTTGTTTGTTTTTGTAGATTGTCTTATTCTTATTTATGCTTTGTTCTAATGTTTATGCTGTTTTTTGTTTAAATGTAAAGCACTTTGGGTTTACATGTAACGAAAGGTGCTATATGAAAAAAAAATCCCAATTGGCAGCAGGTTTAAACATTACATTATGTATTTGAGAGATTTAGACTAAACACGATTAAGAAGGTAGTCTCCTGCAAGCATGCAAGAGAGAAGAGTTCATGTTAGCTTCATGCTCAGATGAGAGATGAAATAGGTTTCACTGTTGGTTTTTCCACTTCATATTTGGCGTAAGACCATAATTATGTAAAAGGAGCCCAGAACTAGAGATCAAGGCAGATAGGAAGGCCGTGCTTCTCTTTTATCCATTGACAGCAGTGTTCACAGACTTTCATTCAATTCAATTCCATTCAATTCACTTTTGTGTATGATTTGGAGCTATCCTGAGTAAACAGATTATTATGGCATCAATTCAGTTTAGCTCTTGTTATCATCACAGCACTCAAATCAGGCACGGCGTTATGGGTGGGCCTGACGGGCCTAGGCCCACCCACTTTTCAACAGGCCCACCCAAAACATTTCCTCAAAAAACATTATTTAATTAATAAATTATAATTGGGTGAAGAATTATTAAAAATTGGCAAATAATCTCATAATTTGTGCTAAAATTGTCTAAATGTTTAGTTTTCAAAAACAATTTAAAAAAACTGTCTATTTTTATGTTTCTGAGCAAGTTCAGCAGACAGTGAGGTTCGGATCGGATGTAGCTTGTCGGTATGCTAGGCTAGCTCCCAGTGATCTGAGAGTGTGAAAATCATTTCCAGTAAAGGACAAGGTTGTAACAGTCGTTGTTTAGGTACCTTAAACGTGCACAAGCGGTCTCAGAGTCATCGCTGCAACCAGGAGATGAAGGAGAGCTGAGATCCACAACGCCGAGCACATCTTTGTCTCGGACACCGCAGGATGCGCCCAGCGCGGCCAGCGCGGCTAGTGCGCCCAGCGCCAGTGCTATAGCCTTTGCCTCTGCCTCGCGAGTGGATGATATAGCCCCTATAGATATAGCCCTGTGGATCTGTCTTCCGTGGATGAGCCCACAACTCAACCAGTGCTAAAGTATCCGGTCACTTCTCCTGCTTTAGGGAGTTTAATTGTGTAGGACCGCCAGAGGATAACAGTAAGGTATGTGAAGGCTACTCTGCCTGTATTGTATTTTGTGGTTATATGAGAAATATGGATTAAAATAATCAATTCATAACCCGCTACAGAGCTGCAGGCGCAATTCTATTTCTATAACAGCTTGTTACTGTTGTCAAGTTGTTGTTCCCTCATGGTTTTCTCTTGTTATGGCCAATAATGCTTTAGGGCTTGTTAATGCGATTTATTTATTTTTGTTAAACATGTTTATAACATGAATCATCACACTAAAGTAAGGAAATAACTTGAGTCTTGTTTTACATGACGGATGACGTTGTCAATGAACATGTTCTGTGGCCGAGAATTGATTGAAACTGTCGGGCAGTGTTGTTGATCTGTATATTGTTGAAAATTTAAAACAATTGAAAAGAATTGTGAAATATTCTGCCTCATGTTATACGAGCAGAAGTAAACTATGTTTTGGGGAAATATTCGATTCCTGACCACTTTTACAGTCTATAGGCCTGAGGTTAGGAGATATGCGCTATAGCACAGCCAGGTATGGTGCGTAATGGAGAGTCCAAAGCGCTTTTCTTTTGGGTAGAACCAAGGAGAGCGATCGCGGATAGATCCGTCCTTTGCACCGAAACTTTTTACAATGCAACAACATATAAATAGCATCAAGCTATTACAATCTTTATTATGTAAGCACATATAATATATATAATATAACAGTGTATTAGCCGGTCATTTGTATTAGGTTAAACAGGGATTTCATAACGTTTTTAATTTAAGGCCCACCCACAATTGGTCTAGTCCATCCAAAACTGGAATCGTGGCGCCGTGCCTGATTCAAATCATCACTATTTCTCTGTATGACAATAATACATTAATTGCAAAGAACCTGTTGGGGGATTTATGGAGATCTTTACAATCTTCTTTTAGAAAACTACACGTCATAGCATATCGTCACAACATATTATGCAAAGACAAAATTATCAAGTTGCTCCAATTATGTTCCAGTTAACTTTTCCAAGGTCATCATCCAGCAGGGATTACAAGTTAATTGCAGGATGACACATCATTTTCAGCCAATAGTGAAAAGTAAAAAAATAAATAAAATTACTTAGTCATGTTATGCGGTTAATTTAGGCCACTTGACACATACAGGCTCCTCCAATGATAGGAAAATCATTTCACCCCATGAATAATTCAGCTGTAATGGATTTAGTGTGATTAATAATTTCTTCATGTATCCACAGTCAAAGTCTGGTAGATCATTTTCCAGCCGGTTTACTCACTCCCTGATTTAGTCTTTTGTATATGGTTGTGTGTATGTGTGTGTGTGTGTGTGTGTGTGTGTGTGTGTGTGTGTGTGTGTGTATGTGTATGTATGTGTGTGTATATGTGTGTGTATATATGTTTCTGTCCTCTACGGCGAGTGGTTTTCAAAGTTTGTTTATACGATGCAAATGTTTGCATGCTTGTACAGTACAATGATTGAAAAATATTTAACTGGTTGTAATGCATGAGGTTCTCTCTTTCTAATACTTCTAAACGTCCTGCCACCTTTTATCTGGGTCTCCATCTCTCCAGTTCTCCGTCTCCTAACAGTTAGGTTTGGTGTCTTTTAACCATGGCCCTGATTCGCCCCTAACCTTAACCAGGTAGTTTAAGTTGTATACTTGAACTTAACCAAACTTTAACCATAGTTTGATGAGAAAATGCCCATCTCAATATATATATATATATATTTTTTTAAATATCTGGAAGGCAATGACAATCTATTTCCTTGTTTAGTTTCATACGGTTTTTTTTTTTTACTTTAGTTTTTTTGGGGATGTATTTACTGATTTTGTGTTTCATGCATTTTAGTTTTTTTAAGTTCTTTTGTTCTGACTCTTATGAATGCTGTCCAGAGTGCTGATCCTGGTGCTGTCCCAGGAATTTGCTGTCATTCGGCTAGTGAGTTAGACTGCCAGGGACTAATGGCCAATAATTAGACTCATTGGTCTGATAATTTACATTGAGTGTTGTGATCAAGTCAAGCCTCTTATTATGTTGGGTTAAAAAAAAAACATGATATCATGGGGGGGAAATTGACCTGCATTTTTTGTACACTCACAAACAAATTATCAATAAAAAGGTTTTTTAGAGAATACATCAGAGGGCATGACCCTAAATGTGGAAAAGTGATTTCAGGGATGAAAAGAGAGGCTAACCAGATTTTCAATCAACAATAGCAGAAATGGGTCAAACTGACCTGCAACACAATGGTAAGGGTGAAGTTACTTTATTCATACCAATTTTTTTCTTGTACTGTAAATATTTTCAGTCTAAAAAACACAAGACACAGTTATGCTTGTGTGTTCTCTGCATGTTAATTCAACATAACACTACTATTGTAATTACCTGCCCCCGCCCCCTTTCTGTTTCCATTTCCTTTCCCCCAGGTCGGGACTAGAAGGGGGGCATGTGTTAGGCTCCAGTCAGACCCGGAACTGAGAAACAGGCACACGAACACAGATGAGCAGTTTACAGTGTTTATTAGAAACAATGTTTGATAGTGGAGGAGGGAGATGGCCAGGATAGCTGCTCCAGGTAGGGTCGAAGCTGGAGATCAGAAGGCGGGTGTGTGGCCAGGCAGCGAAGATGACAGCTGGGTGGAATGGCTGGTTGAGAGCGGAGTGGCGAGGTGAGTAGGCAGCGAGGAGGCAGATGAAAGCTGGTGAGCAGCGGGTCCAGAGGCAGAATTTGAGCAGAGAAGGAATGCGTGAGCCAGAGCATAAATGAGGCAACAACCAAACTGGAAACAGAGAAAACAGGGATAAGTCTCTCAAGCACAGAGTAGAGCCACGTTACCACGAGAATGGTTGCAACGAACTGGCGCTGAAGAGGTGAACAGCCCGGGTTGATACTTGAGTACTGGAATGATCTGCAGCTGGCTAGAGCAGAGCAGGTGAGAGTGGCCACGCCCCTTGACCTAGATCCTTGTGTGACATGGAAGCCGGTGGAGACAGACACAGACAACACACACACAAGGGAAAGGGGAACAGGAAAACAGGCAGGGACAGGGAGACAGACACTGATCCACAACAGCATGAGCAAGGGGATAAGCGAGCATCCAGAAAGAGTACCTCCTATGGGGAGATTGTAGGCTAACAAGCCATCACCTTCCGTCAGCATTCCATTGACTCCCATTCATTTTGGCGTCACTTTGACCGAAACGGTACGGTCAACACGGAGTAGCTGCTACGTCTATGAGCTTCCACTTAGCTAAAACGGCAGTTGTCGGGGCAAGTTTTAGAGTGCCTTTGAGCCTCTTAACAGACACAATATGCAATTAAAATGTCTGTGCAACATGAACAGGGCCCTTACGTGACAACAGGATGGGTTTTCAACTCAGACATTGTTTAAATTTAACTACCCTGTCTCGATCCTGCCAGTAGCTATCTCGCCCTGCTAGCTGCCGTGTGTTCAGTCAGGCTTCTGTAATAATCATCACGCAGCAGTTCCGCGTTTATTTGTAGCTCATCCATTTTGTGTGCGATCAATCTAGTGTTGGTGAGTATGAGGCTTGGCAGTGGCGATCTGTGTGGTAGTTCCCTCAGCCGGGATAGCAGGCCTAATTTTTTTTTCTATCGACCGTACTCTCATATTTATAGTGATCAAGATTAACATAAAAAATTGGCCGGAATTCTCCTTTTTAAAGACTATTTATCCAGTGTTGAAACACGACAATGTTTAAAAGGCTCCATTACCTTGTATCTCACGTTATGGCTGCATAGCAGACGTTTTTGTAAAAATAGGCTAATGATTGTGTCATAACCACGCAACTTTGTGTCGCACAGTAGAGAAATTACCGTATAGTCAGGAGAAGCTCGCAGGCAGTTTCGACTTACATTAGCTGTTTAAGTTTAATTACTACTTAATTACATTTGGAATGACTGAGATTTCTCTTGGCACAGCTACCAGAAGAATTACAACTTTCAGACAGGTTGCTCACATCACATCTACATCGTCAAGCTCAGTTAGAGGCTGTGCAGTACGCTCAACCATCACCGGAAAAATGACTTCACTGGTTTCCGTCGAAGTATATGGCGTCACTGTGTGCATTCTTTTACTGTCTGTGGGTCAAGTACAGAAAGCAACAAATGCAGGAAAGTAGAGGGGCTAGGGGAGCTAGATTTTGAATGGATTGATAAAAGTGATGTGTTTGACAAAGGCTGAAGAGCAACATATAAAGAAGGGACCCAGTATAAAGTGTGCTAACCATCCAGAAAGAAATGCAAAGTGTGAGGGGATGCAAGGGATTTTGGTGAGTGACTCCCAGAATCTCATGCATAAGAATAATAAATGTAGCCTAGCAGGTTGTTTTGGCTCTCTTTAAATGTCTGCATATCAGTCTTTGTTTGGAAATACCAAAGGCAGAATGGCAGCAAAACTAGACAAGTGCTTTCAAAACTGTTTTCCTGTAGCTGAAAGAAAGTGGTGATGTGTTTAGCCAAATATATGGCTAGTAACTATACTTTGTAATGCATCACACAGTGCAGGTAGATTGTCTTGGAATTATTTAATTGTTTTTTATCTTTTTATTTCAATTTCATCCTCCCTAGTTTTGATACCTTTCCAATTTTCTCTATTTCCCCTCGTTAATTGTTATAGATAGACATCTTTCACTGCGATCGCTCATCGTAACAAGAAATAACACATGCACTTTAATATAGTCAATTTTGGTTGCCTCATCTTAGCAGCTAGAGTTAATTCCATTCAAATAACTGAGATTAACTAATAATTGACATTATAGGACCATGCAGAAAAGCTTTTAAATATTATTAAATTCTATTTTAAGATTTCCATGTCATTTAACTTATTATGATGGATAAGATTAGTGTGTAATATATCTTATTGATGAATCACAAAATCACTGTCCCTTTTGTTCCAACAAATACATACATATCGCAAAAAAATTAGGGAAAAAAACTGAGGAGGATGAAAAGGAGTGTGATTTACATGAAGACATCAAAATTAATTTCTAACTAGAGAGCCAACAAGTTTCGGGAACTTCTGTCGGTAAGGGCAGATGCTGAAGTCAGATAAATCGTCATATAAATTCATCCAGGTGCCAACCCTCACCTAAATAAAACGGAGTATTTCCAGTAAGTGAGAACGCATCTGACATGAACAATCTCCTGTTATGTACTACATGTACCAAATTCCTCGGACATAGTCCGGAGTTCATGCATTTCTCTTGAGCAGACTAAAGTCTGTATTACACACACACACATCCACGCGAGTCATCCAATTGTCAAAAGTCTTAGCATTCCAAATAGTTTAAAGCTTATTTTGTAATTCTGGAAAATTGCTGTATTTCCTTTCAGCAAATATGCATAACATGACATGCATAACATGCTGAGCTTCAGGTTGAAAAGTAAGGCTGAGTTTTAAAAAAGCATGAAGAACATGCAACAGAAAGATAAAAATATGAATTATTTCTAATGAAAATGCATTTGATTTTCAGCTTCTGAGTGGGTATGGCCAGAAAGGCACTTTGTGCCTTATCGTTTGTCTTCAATCATTAGGCGCATGCAGCCGGGATGCAATTTACTATTTGAGCACTTGCGCTTCACAGAGTAACAAAGCTGCCAGGTCCAACCACTGAATAAAATCTCCCCTTTTTGCTGAACTTTTTGTGAGAGCTGTTAATATTCATGGATATGTCACAATGGGGATGTTGACTGTGGCTGAGATTGTGAATGTGGCTGTGCATGTTAAGCTAGTCCAACACATTAAAGAGATAGCTGCAATACATGTTACCCTCTGTTACGACTGTATTTTAAGGACATATTTATGTGAAACAAAATGTGACTTGATAATTTATAATCCTATACTTGGTTATTTATATTTCTGAAGACTGGGTGCTTTAGATCCAAAACATCTCAATGAGTCCCACCAGACCTATATCATGTAGGATGCCCTACACGATTATACAAATATAAGGATATATAACATCACCAGGAGACTGCTTACATTCAAGAAAATAAATATATAATCAATATCGATTATTAATTTATTTTCATGAATATAAACACTCTCCTCAACAGGTGATATTAAATATCCTTGTATTTGTATACTCATGTAGGGCATCCTGTCACTGTAACAATTTGTAAAGACAAAAGAATAATTCTCATGTTGCTTCTGGATCCTATAACCTTAAAAATATAAGTAAAATATAATAAGTTTTATTCTATGCATTACATGATATCTGTTATCACAATTTTCTAGGTTTCAAGGAACCAAGGCTGGAACAATACAATGTTTGGAATTGTGGTGCAACAGACGGCTGTTAATTTTGCACTGAATGACTTTTTTCTTTACATGCAATTAACTGTAACCTAAAGAAATTGTTTCGAAAGGTTTGAGGTCTTTGCCATGCTGGTTATTTCAAACATTATAACTCATCCAAATTTAATAGAATCAATCTTTTGAAGATATACCAACACAGTTACTTTTTGGCTTGTGAAAGTAAAGTCTGTTTAAACTCAAACCTCCTGAGGGTCATCTCAATGCTTTGTTTATGAGGATGAAATAGGCCTTAGTCTTTCCTTTTATGGATGACTCAAAGGTAAACTTACCCTGTCTAACTGAGTGGAAGAAATTATAATTTGGGGGACAGGTTTCAACAAGAATAGCTGCGCTATCTGAAGTTAGCCAGGTTTCAACAGAAATTCCAATTATTTTTCACTGATTAAAATCATTGTTTGCAAAAGTTTTAGTAGTGAGAGTGCCTATAGTTAGTAGACCAATGTTAGCTGGAAATGTGTCTGGCTTTAAAGGAACATGCTGAGGTATGGAAAGAATATTAGTTAGGTTTCTAATTTTAAAATTGCCCTTTCTTTTCACTATACGCTGGGTAGAAATCAATGTTGGAGAACTATAGAACTATAAGCATATGTCATGCTACTACATGAAGCAGCTTGATCTATGGTAGCAGTAGTACTATATGTTACCCTATAGAAAACATTTCCAGATCCATCCACATGTACAGTGCCATTTAAAATAATACCTGGGGGGCATCAATCTGTGATATTTTCTACAGAATTCCAATGCCTCAGTATGGTCGTTACCTTGTCAGAGAGCAGCCTGGCTCCATGTCAGTTTGGGTGGAGCTACTGTGGCCGGGGTGACTATCCGTGGACTTGATGCCACTTTAACAGAACACATAGCTGTCAGACATGCTGGCTGTTGCTACTGAAGACATGGCTATTAAATGATACAAGCTAATGGCATGGTTTCTTCGTTTATTATTTAGCTCAATGCTTTGTTTATGAGGATGAAATAGGCCTTACTCTTTCCTTTTATGGATGACTCAAAGGTAAACTGGTGTCAACAAAATTATACTGTATGTGCTTTCTCACCAGGTAAGGAGAATACAACTAGAACTTTAAGCTTCTGGCCTTATTTTCCTGTGTGCCTTTGAAACTAGCTGTCTCTTCATGAACGTTATGCATTATACAGTGGCATTTTAACCCATTGGCATCTCTGCCATGACAAATATGACAGTATACCCAAAACAGAGCTTGTCTGTCCCTAGAATGGCACTGCAAAGGCCATGCCTGCCTCAGACAACGTGTCACTGTATATTTCTTATGCCTTCTGCATTTTCTATGACATTCTGTTGATTGCATTGTTTTGAAACCTTTATGTCTGTTATGATGTAATTACACAATTCTACTTCGTCACCGCAGCTGGCATTTAATGCAGATTGTTGTGAGAATAAGAGTTGAATTTGAACTATTGTTGATTAAATTGCCCTTTTCAGCTGGTTGATGCAGTCACATTGATTTCTGAATGTCACAATGCTCTCGCTCTCTCTAATCATGTTCAGGTGTTATCATTAGAAATGTCTGACTTCAACATCTCTAAAGCCAGGTAAATTATGAATCAAAACAAATAATAATAGAGCAAGTAACCTTTTCACCCTACTTCTGTTTGACTTGAATTTCTCTTGGGGTACTTTTAATTTGCTCAATGGGTGGATGTGTATATTTTGCCAATTAGCAGCAAGTCTTTGCTGAAGTGTTGTGTTGGGCAGTATTGGACCTTTGATTCCCATAACTTTAAAGGCATGTGGATCTTTAAAAAGGCATTTCCTGACCAAAGAGAGTATATGCAATGTAGTGCTAGGTTTCCGACACGGTACAACGGCGAACTCAAATGCACGACTAGGAGAGGTAGTCACAGGTAACAGTCTTTATTGTTGCGAGAACAAAATGCAGGCAAAGGTACAAAAAACGGCAGGCAAAAATCATAGACAAGAAACAAGGCAAAAGGTTGAGAAACATTGGAAAAACAAACACTGGGAAAAACCACTGGAGAGAGAGACTTTTGTTCAACTACAATCTGGCACTGGGAAGTGGGACTGGGGAGTATTTATGAATGGGGACTGGGGAAGCTGACAACAAACAGGTGAAACACATTAGGGGTGGGGATGGTAATCAAATAGGCGGGAAAGCAAACAATGGGAGGAAGACAAGTGACCTGGGATAAGAGTGACTGATGATTTCAAAATAAAACAGGAAGTGCAAATGAACAAACAAAACAATAAAAGCAGGAACGTGACAGTTTCAAAGGTCTACAATTATTTCCTTCTGAAATAATAATTTAAATTTTTTTTATTAAGAATCAACATCAATCAGATTAGTCAGGAAAACTCCTATAACATTAGACACAATACTGGTCGATAAAAACTAAAAAGGGCATTAGTTTACCTTGGGTGTGTGTTTAAGTGTGTGTATCTATTCTTGTTCTTCTGTCTTTGTGAGGACTAGATTTTTTTACTTTGAGAGGGAGGACAATTTTAGAAAGTTTTTTATCCGGCCCACATGTCTTCAAAGGGCTTTTTTAGCGTTAAGGATAGCAGTGTTTCCTCTATGTTGATTTGACCATGTCGGCCCCCCACGGCAACATTTCTGCTACCCACGGTATCAGAAATAGTGCTGCATTGTAAGAGTGCATGTCGGAGAACGTTTTAGTATTAAGATAATGTGATTAATAGTGGGTTTATTGTTATTTGCTACAGAATGCTTAGCCTATATGTCAAGCTCAAAGTTGGCCTATATAGTAACTAAAAAAATACAGTTCAATCACAACTGAAAATATGCCTCATTGTGTGTGTGAATAGAGGTGAATAAATATATTTGTTTGTGTTGCAGCAAAGTGTCAGTTCGGTTTTATGGGGGGGGTGTTTGGACCTGCCCCCACTGCTAAAAAAAAATAAAAGGAAACACTGGATAGAGTTAGGTCGTAGGTTGTAGAGTATGGTTGAGTTTAGGCATGTAGGTATAATGGTTGATTTAATATCAATGAGGGTCCTCACAAGTACAAAAGCAAAAATGTGTGTGACTTGGCAGGTGGCGATGTACTGAAAAAACATCATAAAACTGGTATGACAAATGTGTTTGACTGAGAGCAAACAGTAGAGCAGAAGCAAAGAAATATAACAGATTGCCTATGTGCAATGCAAAGTTAGCAGACTCACCACCATTATAATTCAGTCTGCATTGTCTATTTTACTATAGTATTTTCTTTGAACATTATTCTTGCTTGTAATTGGAGAGAAATACATAAATGAAATGATGCAGGATGATTAAAAGAACAAAATTATTTGTTGTTCATTTTAACAAGCAGAATATTGAATTAGCATCACTGACAGCCTACACTTGACCCAGACAGCTACTAGGTAATCTCCACTTATATCTCTTATCCCCTCTGTGTTCACAACTCACAAACAAACCCAAAAGTTGAAAGCCTGAGGTTCAAAGAGACTGACGGTATCAACAGTCTCTGACTGGCAAAGATATGCAAGTAATTAAGGGCTAAAATATAACTATTTTTCCATGGCAATGGTTACATTTTTCATGTGAGCTGCCACAAAATGAGTTAAATTACATCAGCAAATGCAGCTCATTAGTCTTAGTGGGTGATGAGAGCACTGCTTAGGGCTACAGCTAAAAAAAAGGCTCTGTTAAGTGATGTACAATATTGAAACCAAGTGAAAATAGCCCTTTCGTAAGCCACTTTGCCACTGGTGACAACCAGTACTTTCACAGTCGTTACATTTCCTTAACAACAACAACAACAACAACATAGAAACACATTTTGTAGGGCTCATTCATATTTCAATAAGTCAGCCACAAGTTCATTTGCAGCTCATGCTACTCACTTCTGTCTGATTTTGGCATATTTTCTTTAACAAATAGCAAACTGTAGATTGCCGTCGCCTATTAAAACTTGACATGATTTACAGCCCAATAAACTCAATGATTTCTTGTTTTGTTGAAAGGTACAGCTCTGATTTTTGTTGAAAGGTACAGCTCTAATTTTTCTTTACGTGGCGCTGTTCTATGGCAACACGCAGCAGCAGTTGTGCGCGTTGTGTTTGTTTGTTTTTCTAACGATTGTGTGTGACTACTAACATAGTTCATTGTTATTTTTAACTCTGCTCATACGTGATTTTGGAAATAATGACTCACCGCAGACTGGTTTTCTGCTCATTTTGATGCTTTTTGGTCACTTTACGCGGGTGCTCTGTTTGGACTACCACCTTTGTTACAACCGGGAGTTCCTACTATTACTCAGGGATGCAGGTGGAGGGGGAATCGTGGACCCAGCTGGAAACTTCCCCATGGAGATCATCAGGCATGGTCCTTCCAAGGGAGACCAGGGGACGAGGCCAACAAAGGCGAGGAAAAGAGGCAGCCGCGGCGGGGTTCTTTATAACTTTATAATGGGCGACTTTAACCACTGTAGGCTTGGAAAGTCGCTATGTAACTTTTCCCAATATGTCACATGTCCTACAAGACATATGAAATGTTTAGACCTCTGTTATGCTACAGTTAAAAAAGCCTACAAGTCATTTAGCAGAGCCCCCCTTGGTCGGTCCGACCATAACGTTGTTTATTTGGTTCCGGTCTACAATACTGTCCTGAGGAGAACAAAACCTGAGCAACGTTTTGTTCCGGTCTGGTCTGAAGAATCTACACAGGAGCTATTGGAATGTTACTCATGTACAGACTGGGACTTATTTAAGGAAGCATGTCCTAACTTGGATAAACTTGTTGAGATTGTTTCTGCTTATATAAGTTTCTGTGAAAATGAAATAATTCCCAAAAAGGCTATTTCTATTTTTCCGAATAATAAACCATGGGTGACCAAATCCGTTAAAAGTATCATTAACCAGAGAAATATTAGTTTTAAGCAGGGGGTTTTATTCCTGTTTCATTGAGTCTGTTTTAACCTTCTGTTTTATGTGCTGGTTTGGTTCTCTGTCCATGAAAAACAAAAAACGACTAGAGAGTATCGTTAGGACATGTGGCAAGATTGCAGGCATCAACCTCCCCACTCTCTCCCACATCTACTCCAACAGAGTGGCAAAGAAGGCCCGATCCATTGCAGCTGACCCTAGCCACCCCTTGTCCTGCCAGTTTAAGTTACTTCCCTCAGGTCGTAGGTACTACATGCCCAGATGCAGGTCCAATAGACTCAGAAACTCCTTTATCCCGACTTCTATTTCCATTTTAAACAATTTGCCAGAATTGTTTTAAATGTATGTATTTTTTTTTACTATTGTGGTTTAGATATTGTGGGTATTTTATGTTTCCCTGTATTGTTGTTTGTCTTGTCTTTATGTGTGTCTGCTGGCTGTATAAATAATTGCCCCTTGGGGATAATAGAGAAAAACTCACGTTTTTTACATTGTATATCACAAGTGTTGGTTTTAACATATTGAATTGCCCAAATAACTTTCATCACATCCATCTTATCTTTTTCCCTAGAATTTTTGGCATTAGCTACTATAATCATAATAATAATAATAATAATAATAATAATAATAAAAAGAAGAAGCTTTATTTGTATAGCACCAGAATGCAGCTCAAAGTGCTTTACATTTGGAACATTTAACACACTAATAAAGAATATTATAATAATAATAATAATAATAATAATAATAATAATACAATTTGAGGCTAGCGAAGCAAGTTGTTGCAAGAAATCCTTTTAAAAATAAAATGATAAAATGAGTTAACTAAAAGCTCTCATATACAGGTATGTTTTCAGGTCTTTTGTAAAGATATTCACTGAACTCCTGTTTTCTGTACATCTTGTCTGATGTACAGAGGCAGGGTGTTCCATAGCTTTGGTGTATAGTGGATAAAAGCAGCTTCTCCACTTTGTTGTGGAGCACTTTGGGTACAATTAAAAGATTAACATTGGAAGATCTAAGTTTCCTTTGTGGTTGATCCATCCATCCATCCATCCATCCATCTTCGTCCGCTTATCCGGTGTCAGGTCGCGGGGGTAGCAGCTCCAGCAGGGGACCCCAAACTTCCCTTTCCCGAGCTACATTAACCAGCTCCGACTGGGGGATCCCGAGGCGTTCCCAGGCCAGGTTGGAGATATAATCCCTCCACCTAGTCCTGGGTCTTCCCCGAGGCCTCCTCCCAGCTGGACGTGCCTGGAACACCTCCCTAGGGAGGCGCCCAGGGGGCATCCTTACCAGATGCCCGAACCACCTCAACTGGCTCCTTTCGACGCAAAGGAGCAGCGGCTCTCCCGAGCTCCTCACGGATGACTGAGCTTCTCACCCTATCTCTAAGGGAGACGCCAGCCACCCTCCTGAGGAAACCCATTTCGCCGCTTGTACCCTGGATCTCGTTCTTTCGGTCATGACCCAGCCTTCATGACCATAGGTGAGGGTAGGAACGAAAACTGACCGGTAGATCGAGAGCTTTGCCTTCTGGCTCAGCTCTCTTTTCGTCACAACGGTGCGATAGATTGAATGCGATACCGCACCCGCTGCGCCGATTCTCCGACCAATCTCCCGCTCCATTGTCCCCTCACTCGCGAACACAACCCCAAGGTACTTGAACTCCTTCACTTGGGGTAAGGACTCATTCCCTACCTGGAGAAGGCATTCCATCGGTTTCCTGCTGAGAACCATGGCCTCAGATTTAGAGGTGCTGATCCTCATCCCAACCGCTTCACACTCGGTTGCGAACCGATCCAGTGAGTGCTGAAGGTCGCAGGCCGATGATGCCATCAGGACCACATCATCTGCAAAGAGCAGCAATGAGATTCCCAGCCCACCAAACTGCAACCCCTCCCCACCCCGACTACGCCTCGATATCCTGTCCATAAATATTACAAACAGGATTGGTGACAAAGCGCAACCCTGGCGGAGGCCAACCCTCACCTGAAACGAGTCCGACTTACTGGTTGATAATATATTAAAATCTCAGAGATATATGAAGGTGCTATGCCATTCAGAGCTTAATAAGTGATTAACCTTAAAATCAATTCTATAGTAAACAGGGAGCCAGTGCAGTTCAGCTAACACAGAGGTGATGTGCTCTCTCTTCTTGGTCTTAGTTAAAAGTCTAGCAGCAGAGTTCTGTATGAGTTCCAATTTCTTTTTGTGTTTTTTTTGGAGACCAGTAAAACGTGCATTGCAGTAGTCTAACCTACTAGTGATAAAGGCATGGATTAGTTTTTCTGTATCTTGTTGAGTTAAAAAGGGCCGTACTTTGGCAATGTTTCTCAGGTGAACTTTACTGATATAGGGCTTGAAGCTTAACTCTGTATCTAAGATGACGCCTAGGCTTGTTATTTTTGGTTTGACCTGGTGTGCCAGGTTCCCAAGATTACTAAGAACGGTGTCTCGCTTTGTTTTGGTCCAACCAAAAGTACCTCTGTTTTGTCATAATTTAGCTTTAAAATTTTTTTTGCATGTGATAAGGCAGCAAAGGCCATCTGGGTTAGCTCCACAGAAATACATAATTGGGTATCATCTGCATAGCTGTGGAAGTTTACATTATGCTGACTTATGATGTTTCCTAACAGAAGCTGGATCCAAAGCACATGTTGAGCAGCCGGTCTGAATTATAATTTTGCTAAACTCAGATTGCGTAATGGTACTAAAAAAATGTTAATTTTTGGGGGATGTTTTTGGGTCTATTATCAAACTTATTACCTATGTTACCAATAGCCTCCCTTATAGAGATTACTTTGTTTTTGAAGAAGTCCTCAAATTCTTCGCATTTTAATGAAGATGCCCGACTGAGTGTGTCAAATGGTGTTTGATGTAGTAGCCTGTCAATAGTGGAGAACAACATCCTGGAGCTTCCACTATTTTCAGCAATTACCTTAGAGAAGTGGATAATTCTCTCACTCCGAACAGCTCTATTATAATTTGTTATTTTTTTCTTTTAGAACGGCATGGTGAACCTGTAATTTGTTTTTTCTCCATGTTCTCTCAGCTTTCCTACAGGATTCTTTTAGGTCATGGATATTTTCGTTCATCCAAGGAGTCTGTTTGCTACAGGGCCTTTTTTTTTTCTTTAAATGAGCCACTCTGTCAAGCAGGATACCTAGTTCACTACTAAAGGCCTCTGCCATTTGGTCAATAGAATGATTTAAAATATCTGACTTTATGGCGTCTGCAAGAGCTATGAACTGCTGCTCTGCTCTAGTGTCTAGGAACCGTGATTTAATTGTAGTTTTGGGATGAATTTTTAAGGCATTTAGTATAAAGACATTAGACATTAAAAGATACACAATAATGATCAGACATATTTATATTGTTTACCGATAAGTCAGTGACTTCTATCCCTCTAGAGATGACTAGATCGAGGGTGTGGCCAAGGTTTTCGTAACATGCTGCTTTAGCTCTAAGCTGTCAAACATTAAGGAACTTACTGGCTTTAGCATCAGTCGCCTTATTGACATGGATATTGACCATTTACAATTATCCGATCATAGCTAGTGATGATGAGCGACATAAGTTCAGAAAACTGGTTGAGGAAGCCAGTCCATAGTTTAGGAGGGCGGTATAAGGTCAAAAGGAGTATAGCTGGGTCACCTATCAGAGTGAGGGTTATATGCCCGAAGGAAGAGAAATCACTAAGATTGACTCTAGTGCAGTTATATTTATTTGAGAAAATTGTGGCAATTCCACCCCCTCGCTTACCCTGTCTAACTGAGTGGAAGAAATTATAATTTGGGGGACAGGTTTCAACAAGAATAGCTGCGCTATCTGAAGTTAGCCAGGTTTCAACAGAAATTCCAATTATTTTTCACTGATTAAAATCATTGTTTGCAAAAGTTTTAGTAGTGAGAGTGCCTATAGTTAGTAGACCCAAATGTGTGTGGCTTTAAAGGAACATGCTGAGGTATGGAAAGAATATTAGTTAGGTTTCTAATTTTATAATTGCCTTTTCTTTTCACTATACGCTGGGTAGAAATCAATGTTGGAGAACTATAGAACTATAAGCATATGTCATGCTACTACATGAAGCAGCTTGATCTATGGTAGCAGTAGTACTATATGTTACCCTATAGAAAACCTTTCCAGATCCATCCACATGTACAGTGCCATTTAAAATAATACCTCGGGGGCATCAATCTGTGATATTTTCTACAGAATTCCAATGCCTCAGTATGGTTGTTACCTTGTCAGAGAGCAGCCTGGCTCCATGTCAGTTTGGGTGGAGCTACTGTGGCCGGGGTGACTATCCGTGGACTTGATGCCACTTTAACAGAACACATAGCTGTCAGACATGCTGACTGTTGCTACTGAAGACGTGGCTATTAAATGATACAAGCTAATGGCATGGTTTCTTCGTTTATTATTTAGCTTTTTGTTTCCAGTGATGGAATAGAAAAGAAAGAGAAAAGATGAACAACATAGCCTACTGTCACTGTCAAGAATGGAAAGGGAGCAGATTAAATGTTAAACTAAAGACTGCAATAAACCCAAAGGGCACCCATCAATTAACAAATGAATGCAGGTGAATGGGAACAAAATGTATTTAAATTTATTCACAGACTGTAATTGCATGTACGAGGACTCTGACATGGTGGCTAGTGCACACAATATTCACTCACAAAAGGGTGCTACAGAACATTAGCTGGTGTCAGTCACTCAATTTTGTGTGTGTCTACTGTGCAATAATGCATTTTGTGTATACTGTCCTAGCAATATCCTGTTCTCATTTTGTCTCTTTCACCATTAATCCTTTTCTATCAACCTGTGTAATCTCATTTCTTGTTTAAAGATACAAACAATAAGACATAGTGAGCGAAAAAGATATAGGAAGACAGTGACTGAATAAAAACAAGATAATATGAAAGAGAATGCAATGAGGGTGGTTAAAAGAGAGCAGGAGCAAAACCTGATTTGAAGGGTCAATATTTATAAAAGTGTGACATCAATGAAGTAAATGTAGAAAAAGCGACGAAAGAAATGAGGAAGAAGGACTGAATGAGGACACTAAGCAATATTAAGAGACTAGGAATGAGAAAGGCAAAAGAGAACCAAGATCGAGAACAAGAGAAGAAACTAGGAAGGACAAGAAGAACTTCCAAAATACAATAACGAAAGAGTAATATACGACAGTCAGCTGACGAGTAGCCATATAGCTTTCCCTGGTCGCGATCTCGTTAGTGTTAATTGGGCCGAGTCTATCACCTAGACAGAAGGGCTTGGACACAGCCATCGCTTGGACATATGGCCGGCAGCATGATACAGAAAGCTGCCAAAAAGAGGGATTACCTTCACAGTGATATGGGTAATCACAGAGGATTCTCTCATAACAACAATAAAGACATACTGTAGCTAAGGCATTACAGCACAGGGAAAGGTGCATTGTATCTGTAAAAATATTGCACTGTTTAATGCACTATAGCTATATAATTTAATAGAATTTTACAATATTGCATCAAAATATAAAATAATTTTTTTTTTTAAAGAGTTGCAGCATTTCATATAGTAACAAGATTATCAGAGCATAGTCCACAATAGAAAACGGAAGACAGCTGTACCATATAGGCAACTGAGGTTAAAGCAGTAATTTGACATTTTGGTGTCTCTGCTGGTCACCTGGCATCCTCACAAAAATTCCAGGAAGTCAGTGTGCCTGGCCAAGGAATAGTCAAGCACATAACCCCCGTGAAGCCACAACTTGTCCTTTTTACTTGGCTAGCTGTTTAGCCCTTTTTCTAATATTTAGGCTAAACTAAGCTAGTTTACTGCTGACTGTAGCTTCATATTTAAACATAACCATATTTAGAGTAGCACCCATATTCTTCAACAAACTGTAAAACTGTATGTTAAAAGAAGTTTTACTTAAATGCAATGCTAAGGAATCTTACTGTGTTGAAATGCAGTTAATTTAAAACAGTCAGTGTAATGTCCGTTTGAGCCCAAGTGTGAATAGAGCATGTCAAAAGTCGTGTTTCCATTCACATATTTTTATGCGCATTTAGAGGTAACACAGAAGATAAATGGAAACGGCAAAATTTGATAAAACTTCCTTAATTACATAAAAATGTTTTTACACTCACCTGAGGTGGTTTTTGCCTTTGTCGAGTTGATGCGCCACTGGAATATGGAAACGCCATTGCCAAATAAGTTCTGATGTAGAACATGTAACTCACAGGACTGATCAGCCGTTTCCACTGTCGAGTTTTCTCAGATAGTCCCATAACGTGTCTTCATCTCGGGACAGCATGTACCATGAGCAATACTTGCTAGCCAAGGAGGTTTTGTTTTGTTTCCGGTTAGCAACCTCTATTTGTAGCCTAGTTTATTGGCTCCAAACCAGATGGTGGAAATGCACCTAATTTACATTTCAAAAGTGTGCTTAAAATTTGCTTGACAATTGAATGGAAACACAGCTAATGTCTGGAGAATCCACAGCTAGCGAGTGGGCCTGTTGATGACGTTTCTATCATGCGGCTGACGCAAAACTAGAAGACAACAAACATCCAAGTGTGAAGAAGAAGCGTCACTTACACAAAGACGGCAATGCTAATTGGAAGATGACAATTCGGGAACTTCTGTGGGTAAGGGCCGACGCCAAAATCTGCAAACAAATTCAAGAAACGGCAAGACACTCAGTGGATTATAACCAAATTATGAGCGGCTACTTCATGTCCTGCCTCCTGCATGCTCTACCCAGGCGCCACCTCTCGTATTTCCAGTAAGTGAGAAACATTTGACATGGACAATCTCCTGTTGTGTGCTTACATGTGTAAAAGGGCAACTTCGGACGTCTGGACCTGATTCATCAGACTTTGTTTGGCATTGAGAAAATGAATTCAGAGTAGTAGCACATTTTGCTGCTAGTCAGCCAAATATTTGGAGATGAAGGGGAGCAAAACAAAGCTAAAATAAGAATGAATATTAGTTGGATGGAATGTTAGAAAGCATGCATTAGAAATAGCATGTTTTGTATTTTGACCTAGGTCGAAGCAGGTACAAAAAAACTTCCCAATAAAGAAATCAAATACAAGCACTAAAACTTTGTTTTGTATGTCACGTAAAGACATCCCTCTCATTTCATAATGTTGTTTTGACCTGATTAGGGGTCTCCCAACACTTTTTTCTTGGTCCATGCTGTTTCAATGTCAAACTCCTGCCGGTTTCTGGCAGCATCTCTTCCACATAACTCTAGGTGTGTGTCATTATCAGGACAGGAAAAATCATTTTTGGAGTTGATGGGTTGTGGCATGGGCTAAATGCAAACTTTCGGTATTTGGGAAATATCTGTAACCGTCAGTATACTCTAGCTCTGCCCCACCAGGATTCAGGGTTAATGTGTTTTTTCTGGCTGCTGTCATTTAACACCAATTTTTATACTGTTCATTGTACAGTGAATGTTTTATATACAGTGTGAAAAAGTGTCTTTTTTTTTTTTTTAGATTTTCTCAACATAGCTAAAACACTGGTTAACAATATAGCTGTAGTAAAAGCTTTTCATACAGTTCTGGCCTCTCACTACAGTTAAAATGAATTGGGGTTTTCATCTTATGGACTAACTATGCCAAAGATAAGACTGCTGGAGTTTCTTGATTACAGAGAATGAAAATGGCCACTTTCAATTCAAGATCTGTATCAAAGTGAAATGCAGATAATGAAATGAAACTTTACTCTTTTTGTCTTGTTCAAGAATCTGGCAAAACAATTGAGGTTTTCATGGCCGCTCTTACTATATTTCTATGTTTAGATTTGGGTTTATGGAAGAAACATGAAGTTACTATCATGACACACAGTGGGAGAGTTATGGAGAGGAGGTGGTTTATTTGCACACAGATGCTACTCCATAATGAGTGTGGTGGTCCTTGGCGGTCACGTGTGTGTGTGTGTGTGTGTGTGTGTGTGTGTGTGTGTGTGTGTGTGTGTCCAGCCTGTGGTTCTCTTACTTTGTAGGCTACAGACTAGAGTCGACTGTCAATAATTGCTGGGTTAAAAAACCATGGACCACACAAGATCAGATGGTGTTTGTGCCACTGCTTTGCTGTGTATAAGGTACGTGTGTGTGTGTGTGTGTGTGTGTGTGTTTTCACTATACTACCACTCACTGTATATATCAGACAAATGTTAAATGACAACTGCATCGATTTAATTGCTAAACAACTGAATAAATACTTCACATCCATTATGTGCACTTACTGCTGTTGATATATTAAAAATATCTTAAACTTGGCAAGTATTTTTCTCTACAAAACCTTTAACAGAATCAGTGAAACAGGCTGTTTTTCTTCAGCATTTCAGCAGGTGTCAAACAGACTCTTTTATCATCTCATTATTTCTGCTGAGCTTTGAGGAAAGAAAGAAGCATGAATATAAGAGGGGAGAGCGAGAAAAGACGTAATTTTGTTTTTCGCAAGCTATTTTCCCTGCTAATGAATTCTGACCTTTTGAATGTTTACTTGTCCCTTTTTCCGAGATGAGCTGGGATTTAGGTAAAAAAGAAAACTGAAACAGTGTAAAGTTTTAAATGAGCTGTTATTGGGTTCTTACTGGAAATGTATCATTAGCCAGAAGGCTTTTTTTTCTGCATTAATGTGTCTTTTTAACTCTCCCTCTTTTATCTCTCTCTTCTCAATCTATCCTCTTCATGTTTTCATTTGCTCCCCATTTCTCTTAGTTCCCCCCCATCCCCCTCTTTTTCTAAGCCTGGCTAACAGATGGGAGAAATTGTGATTTATCTATCTGGCAATGATTGAAAGAAAGAACTCTTAACACACATGCTGCACATACTGTTACACAAACCAGACTTAAACTTCTTTTAACACTACCTAATCACCTCACCAAGAAAAATTATTTCCTCTTAATAACCTTGACTCACTAGTTTAATTCACACGTAATGTTTTTAGCTCACCTTGACATTAACTTGCAATGAAGTTTATCTTTTTCTTTCAGCAATGAAGACATTACACAAGAGCTGCAATTAGCTGGATATTTTTTCAAGAAAGCTTTAGTCTGTTTAGACACAGGTTCATCCCTTAATGAGAGGAACACTAATCAAGTTACTTTTAGCTCTTTCTAATGAGTTCTGTTCCCAGGTGAAAACAAATAGTGTATTATACTAAGAAGGCAGCTGAATTACTGTTAAACTCAATAGGTGGAAGTGGTCCGATCATAATGGAATTACTCTTTTTCTGAATACCAGAATATAAATGAGGAGGTGCACAATGCTCTACGCTTGGACCTTTTAACTTGACTGCTATAAACATTGACAACCCGCAAAGCTTTTAAACTGCCCACTCAAGTAAACACATCCATACTAAGCGAGGCGCTTTCTGTATGAGCACATTTAATTATAATAATAATAATAACAACAACAACTTTTATTTATATAGCGCCTTTCAGGAAACCCAAGGACACTTTACAGAATTACAGTGGCTGTGGTGAACAAGTGGTGTTTCAGGAGTTTTTTTTAAATGTCCGGGGATGTAGCGTTTCGAATATATATAATATAATCCAGGAAGCGTGTTCCAGAGGGATGGGGCTGCAACACAAAAGGCTCTGTCTCCGAAGGTACAGAGTCTGGTGTGGGGAATAGAGAGCAGGCCAGCAGGTTTCGGGGTGGGGTGTACGGATGGAGGAGCTCGGAGAAATACTGTGGGGCCAGTGCATGGAGGGACTTGTAGATGAGAAGGAGGATTTTATATTTGATGCGGGACTTACATGGGAGCCAGTGAAGGTGATGTGCTGTCACGTCTTGGTGTGGGTGAGGAACCTGGCGGCAGAGTTTTGGACATACTGGAGCCTGTCTAGGGTTTTGCTGGGGACCCCATTGCAGTTAGTCCAAACGTGAGGTAATGAAAGCATGAAGGGGGGTTTCCGCTCACAAGTCCTAAAGTGGGCACATGTTTTGGACCACACATTATCACTTCTACAGGAGAGCTGTCCAACCAGGCAGGGGAAGCTTCTCTGGCACCCTTGGCGGCCGAGCCCTCGCGGACATCAGACAGCAGGTGCAGGGGCTTGATGGTACATATGTCCTGCAGAGATTGTGAAGAGCATCCGAATGAGCTTTGCTCCTCCCCGGGCCGAATTTGAGCTTGCAGGTTATTCTGACTGTGGCATTCCCCCCACCCTCATCTTTACAGATGGAGGGGCTTGTGTCCTGTGCCAAAGTGCCAGAGCATGTTCAGAGCCTTGTGATCCATGGGCCAAACGATGCGCCAGTACCAGTAATTCCATACAGCCCATGGCCTCAAATTCAAATGCAATGTTACATAAGAGGTAAAGACAATAGGTATTTAAAAGATCACTGACAGTGGGCCAGAGTCAGTAAACAAAAATCTTGACCTAGTAAACTATTCTAATTTACCATTACATTACTAGTATGTGTTTTTTGTTTCCTCGCATTCTCAGACTTATTAAGTACATCTCAGTTCTCTTAAATTGCTTCCCCAGCTCATCCTCTTGCCTCCCTTCCTCGCATCTTAGTCCGTCTCACTGAGGACGCACGGAAGAGACACAATGAAATCCTGGGAGGAGAGAGGGATTTTTAGAAGAATGAGATGTTTCTTTCCACTGAAGCGCCACATGAATTCGTCAGCTGTATGGGCCGAGTTAGCAACTGCTTTCAGCTGCACGGCTTCCGGCAAGGCTGCTCTCGTGTATCTCCGAGGAGCTATGTCCTCGGAGATCCCTCTTCGATGCTGTCTCCTCGGAGCAGAAATAACAGCTTTGAGACGGCTTCACAAAGGAGGGCCAGAACAACTTCTTGTTCAGCCGAGGAGCGAGAAGCTATCAAGTAAGGGAACTGAGATACACCTATTTTTTTCCCCCTTTTTGCTTCCTTCTCTGTCCTTGGTGCTCTGAGCGTAGTCAGTAGTATTAGAAATGGACCTAGAACCCAAAATGACTACATATAAACAGTGTGTGACTGTGACTCGTTGAACCGTGAAAATCATCTAGACAGCTAATAAATGAACACTTGATAGCTAATTAGCTTTAGTTTTGTTTGTCTCCCTGATTTCCTGTTTTATTATTAATTAATTAATTAATTATTATTATTGTCTCTGTTTCAGGTCACTTTTCTTCCCATCTTTGGCTGCCTTCTCCGCCTGTGTGATTACCCTCCCTTCCCTAATGTGTGTCACCTGTGTGTAATCGTCTTCCCCTGTCCCAGTGTATATATACTCACCTTGTGTCATTCATTATTTGCCAGATTGTTGTAGTACCTTGTGTGTCTCACTCTCCACCATTACCTCTAGTGTTTCTTCCCCAGTGTTTTTGTAGACCTCTAGCTCGTATTTTTGACCACGTCTTTTGCCTGCCGATTTTGTTACCTTCGCCTGGATTGTACTCTGTACAATAAAGCTCCATTACCTTTCCCTCTCTGCTCTGAGTCGTGCTTTTGGGTCTGTGACGCTCAGACTAGCAGACAAAGGAAAGGCAATGGACATCACTCATTAGGCATCACTCAATAGGGACACTTTCATCCAAATCAAACTGGCAAACGTATTCTGCACCAAAAGGCTCTGAAGGCCTTTGAATCAGTAACTCCTCTGAAATTACACAGAATGTACAATACCGATGCTTTGGACATGGTTTGCAAGAGAAAGCTGAAATATTGGCAATGATGGTAAAATTGCAGACACATCTGTAATATGCGTGTAGGCCTTTACAAATTAGCATACAGGCCCCTAAAAGAACAGTCTACCATAATTTGCCTTTCTTGATAAAGCTGTTTCTGTGAGGATTATGTGTGAATGTACTAAATACTAATATTTCCCACAATATTTGAGCATGCTGTGCAGCTTCGGTTCACCATAAAATATGCCGTGGTGTGAAACTGGCACTACCAAATCATGCTGAGTACAACTTAGTCTCACTTCGCCAACTCAAAGCACCACCATCTGCCATGTTCTGTCACATTAATATTAAAGGCCATTAACTTGTTTTTTTTTTCTCCTTTTATTCTGTCCTATTTATGTGTGTATAACTGTTAACTGTTTTCTTCCAGTCATAATGAGGCTGTGATTTGTTCTCAAATGTATATATTTTCGGACCATGAATTCCTCTTTTACTTCTGAATCCACCGTGGTCTCAAAGCTCAGTTTGTTGACCGTGGTGCCAGAAAAAGACCTGCAGGCTGTGTATACCAAGCAGGTGTGTACTAAGTTTAAAAAAAAAAAGGAAACATTTCTATTTAATGCAACATCAAGCACAAGCCAGTCAGACAGTCAGCCTGCCAGGCAGGCATGTGGGTGTCAATGGAAGAAAAACATAGAGAAAAGTAGCTTTTCCCTGAAAGCTCGTTAATCCCAATTTAACTGTCACAGGGATGAGGTAGGTGTGAGTTTGTGTGGTTGCGCGTGTGTGTGAGTGTGTGAGAAAGTGAGATAGAGAGAGGAAATGTGAAGCAGAGAGTAAAGTCTTCTTGCAGCCTTACACCCTTGCTCACTAAACTGTCACATCAACCAGCCAATTAGCCTGATGGCCAATGAAAATTTAATTTCTTCAGTCTACCAGCAGTGTTGTGTGTTTGCTGGGGTTTGGGTGAATAGGGCTTTAAGACTTTAAAAGAGTCCATATTAATTGTACAGAACGGTGGTTAGAGATGTGAAATCTTAAAGATGTCAAGTGCCAAATTTCACGTAGTTATGTGGGAAAATAAAAAATATATTCTTATTCCACTTAAAAAAACATACTTAGTTTCAAATCACTCTGAAATACAAATCGTCCTTTCTATACTTCTATTCATGTTCGGGTTGAACAAACATGATACAATAATTGTCCCAAGCTATTGTCTCTTTGTCTCCAAGCTCTATGTTAAGTCCAGCCGATTCGGGTGTTATCAGCCAATCGAATAGGCGTTATCACTTGCTATCACTACCATAGATATGAGGCAGTAGGCCCCTACTCTACCTTAACTTTACCTTTAAGTTGTCTCGGGGGGCCGTTTATCCATTGGTTAGGTGGATCACACATCCGCGTCAATATTCAACGTTCAGAGCAACCACTCGACTGCAGCGCTGTTTGAGTAAGAAAGAAGTTTAGCGTGATGGATGGCTCAAACAAACACAGGACTTACACCTGGGGTCCGTTTCAGAAAGCAGGTTTAGTGAAAACTCTGAGTTTGTTAACCCTGAGATGAGGGGAACTCTGGGTTTTCTGTTTCAGAAAGAGAGGTAACTTAACCTCAGAGTCAGTTACTATGGTAACTGAGCCTGTGAACTAACCTGGTCGGGAGCAGGTTTTCTTCTCTCAGTCTCCTCCCTCTAACACAGCGCTCTTTCATTTCCTCATTCATTCATTCAGTCTGTATCAGGCGCATTTTAGCGCAGTTTGTTATCGGCATGAATAAAAAAACAGTGTTTGTTTATTAACCATGTTAGGCAGACTATAAAACTTTTTTTTCTCAAAAAATGGCATTTCCTTTTGTCAATGATCCCGTTGATGAAGAAGCTGTATTACTTTGCAGGGTGTTAAACATATGTCGGGAGATGATACTGAGGCCCCGACTATAGATGCATTCTCATTGCCAGATACTAGCCTACTTATTTGAGTGGTATGGTTTTTCTTCCCATTCTATCAGTTATGTAGCCTACATAACCTTATCCCGTCACCCATTGTGTACATGCTCTACATCCCAGCAGATTACCAGTCACATTACCTTTTTTTTTGCAAACGGCAGTTTGAAACATGTTTTAAAAGTTTTTGTAGTGTTCCCTGGACACAAACTAGTAAGAGCCATTAAAGAGGAGTTCCACAGTATTGCAGGTGAATTATGTAAACCCAATACATACATGTGTACCCTTTGAAATAAAAGATTATGAATTATAATTCTGTTAATGACGGTACCACAGCCTCAGATTGGAATTAGTAGGCCTAGGACTTCTTCACCCGCAGTATTGCACCTAAATGAAATAGATTATAGGTTCAATACCATTTCACCTGTAATATTAGGCTATACTTATGATTAAATATGATATACACTATATTGGAATATACGCATTTACTTAACAATTTTCTCCCATGCAAATTCTCTCTCTTTTGTGTTGCTTTTTTAAAGAAATACATGCTCAAACTCGCTGTATGAGTATTTCCGCCAACCAGTTTGTTTGTGATTGTTACCATGGGGAATCGTAGTATCATGGCTCCATACATGCTACCTTTATATTGTGGTGGTGCACTCGTGTGAACCTACTCTGAGTTGATTGAACCAACTCAAATCAGCTGTTCTGGAACCGAAAACTCAGAGTTTCCCATTTCAGGGTAAATCAACTCAGACATCAGGTTTAGACTCAGAGTTTGTTAAACCTCCATCCTGAAACGCCCCCCTGAGAGAGAGAGAACATTGTCAGTATCTTGTTATGAAATCTAAGGTTAACATTGACATGTTTTAAGGTACATAGGTTAACATATTTTAATCCAAACCACGATCTTTTCCTAAACCTAACCTTTTGTTGCCTAGTCTCGCTTTGCCAGAACTTCATCCAAAGCGCTGCGGAGGAGGGTCTGTCTAGTCCACACAGCATTCACGGATGGGAGAAAAGCGTGCTCTGGTTTATTGGCATTTCTTCAAACCAATCACTATCGGCTTGGGCGGCGCTATGCACCAGAGGGAGCCATGGTGGCGCTGCAAAATGGCCTCGGGAAGGAACTTGTTTCGGTGGAACGTGGACATCAAAAAGTTGTTTTCGTCGTGCAACAGAACACTCAGCTTGGACGCATAGCCTAGCTATAGCTGTCTGGATGCTTTAGGTGTGTCTGTCTGAGTAAGAGAGAAAGAAAGAGAGACACTAGTCCGACTCTGCTTCCTCCTCTCAGCTCTTAATTAGTGCTGAATGTAAAGTGACTCAAACATTGTGAAGCATGCACATATGTTCTCATCACCTGTGCCAGACGCGCACACACACACACACACACACACACACACACACACACACACACATACATGTATTCCAACAACAGAATTCCAAGACCTATCTCATGGTTTCATTTTTCAAACGAGAGTGTACTTATTTTAAAAGGCTTCTCCTCACTCGCCAAATGTCACTCAAAAGGAAATTGGAACAAAAGTTCAACACAAACTGTGCTGACTCTGGATACGGACCACTGTATGAGAAAGGTGCTTGAGAGGACAGTCTACATATTGAGTTAAGGATTCCACAAATTGCACTTTATTCCTCTTCTCATGCTCCTCACAAGACACTGAGTAGTTTACATCTACACATATTTACAACTCCTAACATTGTCAGATAAACTAGTTCAACTGGGTCTTCTATGAATAACTTCAACAGTTCTGCATTAGAGATTTACCAACAAGTCCTCTAAACCTTTCGACAATATGGGTCGGTTGTTCCTTACGGTTGTTACGACCAATGTGAGCATATCATAAAATAGCGCCCCTAGTGGCAGAAAAAAACTTGCTGTTTAGTTTTAGTTTCAAACATGACTCGAACCCCACTTTCCCAGGTGAAAGTCCTGTGTTTCTTTAACCCATCCACCACCCCAACTTGCCTCCTCATGCAGAAATGTACGGCCAAATGAGGGCACCGCCAATATACACCTAAATATAGGGTCATATTTTGCTGCTTGAACAAATAACCGCTAGGAGCGTTTTTCAGAGGAGGACAGGCTCACATTTACATTTAGTTACAGTGTTCAGTGGCAGAGCAGGAAAGAGTGGGATGTTCATGGGTAAGACAAATGTAAGCATTTTGATGACATTTTGTTGAACCACGATAAGAATTTCTGTCAATTCTAACCATCCCTCCTAGTTTTTAAACATGGGTGTTGGACCAATGATGTAATAGGTGAAAAATGTTTGTTGTTAAAGTTGTGGAGTTACAATAAAATGTCTAAAACATAAAAGTCTTCTAAATGTACTACCCTAAAGGCAAATAGCAGGAAGGTTGTCCTGATATTACTGCCAGGGGCACAATGTACTCACATATGTCCAGCCATAACAAATCAAAATAACTTTTTTTATTGTCAGGCTGCATTGTTTTGGTATCTACACAATCAGAGGTGATTATCAAAAGCTGAAATCCATAACTTTCCACAGGTAACGGGGCCTTGAAATGATTTTTGAACAACAGAGAAGAGTTGTTGGCTAGGAGCATGCTGTCATTTGAATCAGCCATTGCAAAACACCACCGACTTATTGATATTAATGCATAGAAATACAAACGTGGGAAACCTGTCACTTCCTCTGCATCTTGTTTAAGTAGAATTTATTGGCACTGTCAACCAGGAAGGGTGAGCCCTGAGAGGCTAATTAACTTTTCTCAGTAGCACAGTATGGAGTGTATCCAGCTATGCTAATGCCAGCTATTTGTGTTTTACAGTATTCCAGCATATAGACATGTTAACCAATGCCAGCTTTCAAGGCAGGTGGAGCACCTACCAGCCTGCATTCAGATGCATCTTCTGTACATTTACCGCTCCGTCACCTTTTACACTAATTAATTCAATCTCAGTTGGTTTCTTGAGAGGATGGAATTTTCTCAGGGCAGTTTATAGCCCTATTTTTAGTTTGTTTTTCTCCAGCTGCTGTATCAATTAGGGGTCAACCGATACTGGTCATTCAGGGCAAATACCGATTATTTAGTAGGTGATGAAACCAATATTTAGAACCGATATGCATTTACAGTAAAAATGAAAATCTTTTAGTCAAAATTGACATTTTGGAAGTTTTTTTAAATGCTTTAAGCAATTATTTAATAAAACTGAAATGTTAAACACACAGTCAAAAAAAGGAATAAATAAAAACAAAAATAGCTTCCTGAAGTATCAACATGCTAACAGTTTGCTTGCAGGTGTTGCAGACTGCTTACAGAGCTGTAGCGCACTTTTTAATGAATTAACTTCATCGGTTATGAGTAGAATAAAACATCCAATACAGATAATCTGCTAATTGCCAAATATCGGCCTAGATAATCGGCCAGGCCGATAATTGGTCGATCCCTAGTATTAATTGTAAGCCATCGTCTGTCATTGTGTAAAAAACGCTCAATGTTGTTTTAACCCCCAGTGTTGTCTTCAAGGCAGCACTGTGGCCGTCGACAAGGCACCTAACCATAACCCTAATCATTGCCTAATCCTAGTGCCTTCCAGGCAGCGCTGCTTGGAAGACGACGTTTGGGGCTTAAAACACCAAACACCTTAAAAACCTACAATTGCAAGACTAAATTGAATACTGTAGGCTACTACTAAACACAGCAATATACACCACATACCGTATACAATTGTATATCTGAGGTAGGTGGATATGACAGTATATACAGTGTATATTTGTGAAATATACTGTTTAAACGACGTGTTTAATACTATTAATGTAATGTAATAATGTAATATTAAATATATAATTTACATAAATGGTGGATGCTTGGTGTTGCAGGGTTATTGCAAAGGGTTTGTTCCTGACCCCATTCAATAATGGTATAAACACTGGAGTAAAGACTGTAAAGCTTGATTAAATGTGACAAGGTCAGATTTGTGAGAAAATAAAACCAGTCTTGGATCACAACAGAGAAAATCAACTGTTTTGTTTCTCTTGAGAGTTTAAAATCAGCCAAAATCAATACAGAAAACACTTCCCTTTCAATCAAATGTGTTGTATTTTTCACAATATTAGCATGCACTTTACAATGGGGCTTCTTCAATCCCATATGTCTCTGCTGGAAGCTGCCTACTAACTATTTTAACAATTTATTTTTCATTCTCTTTTGTGTCTGTCTTGTCTGGCTTCACACCAACTGTTTGACTAGTTTTTATATCCCTTCATCGATTTTCAAATTCAATTGACTTTTTTCTTCTTTTTACTCCTTCCCACTTACCCTTGCTCAATTCTCCCTTTCAGTACATATGCCTCCTTAATTGCAGTCTGCATTTGGATTCAGTCACGTCCCAAAAGCTGAATGCTTAGTGGTCCAACTAATAATTCCATCATCCTCATTAAATATTAACAGAATGAAACAAGCGTCCCGAGCAGTAAAAAAAAAAAAAAGATAAAGAAGTGGGGTAGAGAAGCTCTAGGGGTGTCTAATGAAAATTTTATATTTCTGTAATAGCGTTTTGAGTGATATTTTCATTATTCCATAATGACACTGTAAAATCTCAGTGGTTGGTAATTAGCCCCCCTACTCATATAATAATTCTGTCTGATCCTTTTTCTGTTTCTCTGTCTCCTTTTTCAAACAAATATAATAATACAATACAATAATTCAGCACATCACACATTTACAAGACTGTCAAGCTCTGGTTTACAGCTGAACTCAACCTCAGCGGGCCAAGTAGGCCTAAGTGGGATAAGGATCTTCAGGTGGGGTCAGCCATTTGTTCCCACAGCCCAATGGTCCCACATTTCTAAGTTTTTTCTTAAAATTTGGCCCTATGTTCCCACAGTCCTATGTTCCCACATTTCTAGGACATTTTCAAAATTAGGTTTTGTGTTCCTACATTTTCCTTCAATTTAAGCCCTATCCTCCCACAATATTTTTTAGGGTTAAGATTAGGGTTAGGGGGATAAAATCTGATACAAATTTATGAAAAAGGAAATGTGAGAACATTATGGTGCTGATTTTGATATGCAATACCATGCTAAAAAGAGTAAGTTCATGACTATCAGAAGTAGAGAAGACAGACAGTCAACCTTCCCTGACTTCTATCTGTCTGGCACTGTACTTAGGGTATTCAGTGAGATTACATATTTGGATCATATTATTGCAAATGACCTGTCTGATGATAAGGATATCTATAGGCAGCGTCGGAAGCTGTATGCTCAAGCGAACATGCTGTGTCATAAGTTCAGCATGTGCTCTGTATCTGTGAAGATCTCACTCTTCAGAGCGTATTGTACACCTTGGTATACTGCCTACCTGTGGTGTCGTTACAAGCAAGGCAGCATTAAAAAACTCATAGTGGCTTATAATGACAGTATGAGGCTGCTGCTGAGCACTCCAAGTAGCTCCAGTGCAAGCCATATGTTTGTCAGTGTCGGGGTACCTACCTGCTCTGCTTTTTTACATAACCTGATGTATAGATTTATTTGTAGGGTGTCTGAGTCAGAAAATGACTTAATCGCTGTTTTGGCTAACCCTGTACACAGTACTGTCAGATTTTCATCCAGGCTGTGGAACCATTGGCGACCATGTCTGTATGTTAGACATTGAACATTGTGGAAGGCCTTGTATCTTTGTATTCTTATGTATGTTTTTTTTTTATTTTTTTGTGATATGGATCCTCCTGGGTCTGAAATAAAAGTTTATATAGGGCCTAATTTTGGAAAGAAAATCTTAGAAATGTGGGAACATAGGGCTGTGGGAATATAGGCATGCTTCCCTTCAGACAGGTTAAGTACAAGTTGGGTGGGGGCATCAGAACTACTAAATAGAATTGAATATCAGTGTAAATTAATTGTCCTTTGTCATAGCCAAGTAAACTTAAAGGTCAGAGTCAGTCTCCAGGATGTAACGCAAGACACTCAGCAATATTAAAACAAAAACTCGCAGTTCTCTGTTTGACAACAGAGTATTCAGTTGCATGTTGTGCAGCCTGACGTGCAAACACAGGGATATTGTGGGTCACCAGGTTTGGTGTAAAACGGTCCTACATGGTTCAGCCTGTTGGATACCAACTGCTAGAGAAAATCCCCCCCACCCTTGCTCAAAGTACCAACTAGCAGATCAGACCTGCAACGTAACAACAACCTGATTGAGCTGCGGCTCTGCAGGCTGTATCCAGTCCTGGCTCACCCCACCTCTCAACCAACCACTTCACACCTCACCCCCAGCCATCTGCCCACCCCCACCATCGCGATCTGTCAGGGGTATCCCGGATGTACAAGAGATTTAACTTCAGGAAGGCTCCTGTCCAGGGCTAGGCCTTGTATCTTTTGATGATGATGATGATGATGATGATGACGATGATGATGATGATGATGATGATGATGATGATAAATCATTTTATTGTGGTAAACATACATAAAAGAAACAATTATTTCCCACAATTTGCCACCGTAGCTAACCAAAAAAAGGAATAGGTTGAAGCCAAGGCTTATTTTTGCCTATCCTATCCCAAAACCCCTATAGAAGCACCCAGAAATCCAACAAAACTAAATGAAACCAAATATTTGAGTAAAATCCTAGTAATACATTTTGCAATTTACATTTTATTCAAATTACTTCTTAAGCGTTCAATCTAAATTCATTTAGATTTTAAAGCTTTTTTTGAAACTCAAAGTCGAACACATTTTCAACTCGTCATTTTCCTGCCTCGCTCCAACACACAGATCTTCAGCACATGTACGTGCGTAAGCAGGTTACTGTTAGCTTTCGGCAGTAACCTGATTTGTAAAATGTCCCGGCAACAAGAACTCCACTTTCTGTCATTGGGGAAAGGGATTAGACAAACCAGATTATCACGGCTATATTTCTGCTGAAGAAACCCCAGTTTCAAACAGGGTATTTGCAAGTGCACATGTGCATAACAAAGATTACAAATAGAGAAAGTACCACAGTGTTTTAACATCAGAATAATTATACTTAATGTAAGTATGCCATGGTCAAAACAAGGTTAGGGTAGGAAAGACATCTGATTTTTTACCTCCTGCATGTATACGCAGATTTTACAGTACTCTTTGAATATGAAAGAATTCCATCTCCTGCATAACCTCATGTCTCCCAGTATCCTGATTTATAATGTCCATTTTAACAGGTTGAATGTGTTCCGACGCATGTTCACTTCCCCGTCCCTGTCTGCTATGAAATTAGAAAGAAAATAGAGACCTTAATGATTAATGCCCTGTCTCCCTGACATCTTTAAATGTTGAAAGCATTGGCTTGGCATGTCTCTAAAAATCCCTCAGCTGGACCACCTGAAGTGTATCAACCACGCTCACTACCAGTAGATGATGCCACCAGCAGGAGACTGCACTTCACACTCCAGTATGTACCATATTTGAGGATTTAGTTTGTGGAGTTCTTACACTCGGAGCATTCTCAGCCAATAGCGCCAGTATCTCTCTGCCAGTGGATCTCCGCTTTCTGACAGACAGAAAACACCATGCAATGCCACAAGAGCACCTCTCTGACTCACTGACTCTTTGCACAGATGTAAGGCTGGTTCAGCCTAAAATAACTCAAGAGATGTTCAAGTGGAGCAACATACTGTGTGTACTTGAGTGTGTGTTTGGAGGGATGGTGCAATGTGTTATGCATATTTCCTGCCTGTAAGACTAAAATAGGTAATGTACACTCAGTTGCCACTTTATACGGTGCACCTGTACACACTTATGCAATTCAATACCATGGCTCTGCCACGATTTGTACCTTTGCAAAGCTTTGTAATGTAGTCATGTATTTATGTTGTACTGGACAGCATTATTGAGAGATGTTTCTAATATTTTGTTCATTCTATTTACATACATAAGTGTTGGTCATCTTGCTTTAAAAAAGTAATTAGTTACAGTTACAAATCACTTCTCCCAAAAAGTAATTGACTTAGTAACTCAGTTACCACATTGTAAAAGTAATCAGTTACTCAGCAAAGTAACTGTGACATTATGTTCTATAACGCTATTACGTTCTATAACATCTTTAACGTCAAAGATGTTTATATTAACTGATTGAAGATGTGTTCAGCTCGGCCATGGTCACCTGTTGCTGACCCGAAAAGTCGAGCGTTGCTTGTTTTAACAGAGTGTCCTTCGCTGGAGCTCACGCTAGCTGCATTTGGGCTTGGGTTAGCAGCAAGTGTCCTGTTAGCATGTGTCGATGTGAGGTGCTTCATAAGATTCGAGTTGCTTGAGGCAGACGTGGATAAAGTCTTTTTTCCTGGGCCATGTTACATAAACATTCTTGCCTTTAATTTCAATGAGCGAGAAGTAGTGCCGGTACTTCCAGTTCGAGAACGCTACCTTTGAATTTCCCTGGCTCGTCGCTGTCTTGTGTTTATTGGTAGTCAGAGCGTGCAGTCATATGCAACAGTGTCATCATCCCCCCCCTGCTCTCTCCAGGCAGTTGATGTGTAGCCAAAGCCTGACACCTCGCGCTTCATTCAACCAAATTGTAGTAACGCGCCACTTTACATTCTCAGTAACGATAATTAATTAGATTACTCCGTTACTGAAAAAATAACGCCGTTAGTAATGCCGTTATACTTAAACGCCGTTACTCCCGACACTGGGCGTGACACATGTTCATGGATACACATTTCTTAACATTTTGTCCAAAAAAAATCTGACTTTATTGTGCTGAATTATGTAAATTTCAAAGCAAGAAATAGAGAATACATGCAGCAAAACAGACGAGGAAAGAAAATTCTGCTTTGAGGTGAGTTGCTGCTGGCATAATTCTGTATTCCCAAACTGTGATAAAAGACAGATGCTTTTCTAAGTGCCCAAAGATGCACTAATGATGCTGATGTTATTTGGAGCTTCGTGATGCGCTGCTTGTAATTATCGAACACACGACCTCTCCAAGCCCTTCACGCAGAATCAATGATTGCAGTGTGGCATATTGGAAAGGGAATGTTAAAGCTGTGGAGGGCAGGGCGGGTGGTGGAGACAGAAGATGTTGTTGTGTTGGGTCATTGACGTGGATTGATAAACGTTTCAGTTTGGCAATATTTATGATGTAATTAACACACATGCCCTCACTCAATAAGATATAAGATGGAAAGGGGAAGATGAAAGGAGTAAGAATAGCCATAATAGCATGTGTTTTCAATCTCACTGTGTTGATACAGACAGTGGGATCCATCTTGATTGTTACAATGACCTTGTTCATATTGTCCTGTGTTCACTTGTTTTCTTTGAAGATGGCTGTTGTCTGAAATCTTGCCTTAATATAACAATATTGCATATCAGAGTGTATGGATGCTTTTCCTGTTATTATTATGCATTACATCTTAGCTCCAGATCCTTCAGAAAGCCTTTACTTGGTGAGCAGGGATCGTTACAAAAAAAGGAGAAAAATCTACTTAGTAAATACAAAATAGACAAATCCCTCTTTAGATAATTTCCACACGCATTAATTCAGTAGGGTTGCCAAACTAAAAATTGTTGTTTAAACAGAGAGAGAGAGAGAGGGGATGATGGAACAGTGTTGGCTGACATGGGCATGGGTCAATGAGCAATGAATTGCGGGAATCTGCACATTTTTCTCTTCTAATCTCCTCTCTGTCTTCTTTCTGGCCATCAAAACTATTTGGTATCCAGCAATTACACTGCTAATATGCTTCAACACTACTAGTAAATACATCTAGAATAAGTGCACAATTTGATATAAATTTGAAATGATGCAGTGGGCTCTTTCACTTTTCTGATTAAATATGTGACCCCATGATGCCGTTTTGTGCACACTATTAAATATTGCAATTCTGCAGCAAAAGACACATTAATAGAAATAAACAACACAAGATTGAAAAAACCATTACATGAAGCCCAGAATATGTAATTGTCAATTTAGAAGAAAACATTGGCTTTCGTCACCTATAACCCTATAAATGGCTTTTACACCTAGTAAAGGCTGATGAATGATCATTTCTTGTTCTTTTAATTTTGAGTGAGAATGAGTTCCACTATGTTTAAAAACTTTCTGTAAACCTTTTAAAAAATGAGAATGCAATTTTAAAATAGGCCTGCAATTCTTGGAAATTACTTAATGAGCTTGGTTATTGCAAGCTCATTAAGAGAACAGAAAGGACGTAATTTTAAGGGTCAATTGTGCCAAAAGAAAGTTTATAAAACGTTATGTCCAGAGTACAAAATGGAGAGGTGGAGGGTTTCTCAAAAAACATGACATTATAGATAAAAAACATGCTGAAAAAACATAATACATAAACTTTGAAATACCACAAGCTGATTTATTGCAACAAAGTTTTAAGTGTGTTGACCCATTCACTTCAAGTTCCAAGGGTGTATGATTAATAAGAGGTTAGGGAAACTGTTCAAACTCACTTGTCGATGAAATCATACAACATCATCAATCATTGGCTTTTTTACAAATGTTGCAACAACTATGCATCTTTTTTCAGCCCAAAGTAAAACTACAACATTCCTTATTGAGACCCAGAGATGACTTATTGAGTTTTCTGGCAAGACCAGTATGAAGAAAGTAACATAATAATCATGGAAAACTCATTTGGATAACTCCATCAAAGTAATAAGTGTTGCCTGATTATACACTTATTTTCAAATAACTTTCATATTTGAAATCAGGACAGTAGAAACTAATGTTGTATGAGCAGATAGTGTTTTAATGTAACACATTAAATGGGAGTATAGCAGAAAAAGCACAGGAGTAAATGACAGCTTTCCATTCATATGAGGTAATTTCAGGGTCCTGGTATCGTGCATGCTGGCTCACTGGCATGGCATACTGGAACACTCAACGGAACTGAGTCATTGTTAATGAAATTAGCTTCACCTGGGCTTCTCCTAGCCTCGTGAGACCATCCTGATCTCGCGAGCTTTTTTTCTCTTGGATCCTTTCTTTTGGAATATGGTCCGGGTACCTGAAATGGTGCCTTTTATTCCTAAATTCTCGTTACACAAACGGCAAATATCCTTTACCGACATGTTGCTTGCATGCTGAGCTTACGAGCTATGCTTTGCCTGCAGCAGAAGGGGCGGGCTTGTGGTTGTATTTTCATACGCTTCGTGGGTCTGATTGGTTGATTTGAGCCCATCTATCACCAACATAGGTGATAGACAGATGGTTCATCCAATCAAATAACCAGTATTCCGCCCCTTCCCAAAAGTTCTCCAACGGAAAGTTCCCAGATGGATATGCCGAGCAAATGCGAAGCAATCCATCTGGCGGAGTCAGGTTAGGTTTCTCCTGCTTTGACAAGTCAAAATGTCTGCCTATTCAGCTCACCTGTAGAAGCTTCCTCCAAATGACAACCAAAGAGCTGTTGAACCCCAGTGGAAGGGAAGAACAATTTGAGGGAATTGTCTTATTGTGATTTTTCTGACCATAATTGAAATTGTGATGCTGTGATTGCTGTACGGTATATGTATGGTCTACATATAGTATTAAACAAGGTTATTCCCCAACTGGCCAGCCATGAGTAAAGCTAACTTATAACCAATGGTTCTTGACATAGTTGTCCACCATGGCAGTGGTTCCCAACCTTTTTTCCATGGCGCCCCCCCCTACTTATGTCTAAGAAAAGCTGAGCCCCCCCGAAACCGAAGTTGAGGCAACTCTCTCGAGATAGAGCCTTACTTTCTTTTTTGATACAGAGGAGTTATCGGCACGGTTAAGTTTCTCCTCCATGTTTCATTATAAAATAGTGATGCCGTGGCGGCAGGAAAAACGAGGATACAACAAAATATATAGTTTTTATAAAGACTTTTGTATACATTATATATTCTAGTGTATTATCATAATTTGTTTAACATGTGCAAATACATATATTTTTTTTCCTCAACCTCAAACCAGATAAAGACTTGCGCCCCCCCCTCTGATCTTTGCCGCCCCCCCCTGGGGGTGCCCGGACCCCAGGTTGGGAACCACTGCACCATGGTACCATAATAATCAACCCGTTCTCACTCTCAACTCGTAAAAAACTGATGCTAGGTCAGTGGCTCTCAGTGTCGGATATCGATGAATCCCCAATTTAGCGTCTGTATGGAACTCATCGGGCATAGCAGCAGCTCGACCGCGGCACTGTAAGATCACGTAGTATTAAGTGTCCAAACATCTGCGTAATGAGGTCGGTTACCCCAACCAACCTCATTACACAGATTTTTCGCTGTATGGGTCAAACAACACAGGATTTTCACTTAGGAGACCGGGGTTTGTGTCCCGTTCTTCTCCCACGTGTCACTGAAACATACATTTTGTCAGTGTTCGAACTATACCGTGGCCTTTGGGGGAGCCCACTTTTTTTTCCACGGGGGGGTCGTGCGCTTGCGACTTACAATGACTTACAAAGATAACAGCTACAATTGTATGCACTACAGGATTTACACTATTACACTTTATCGACAGGAAAAGATAGGTCAAACAGCAAACAGCCAGCCACAAATAGTCTATAAACAAAGCATCAGGCTGTCTTTGAGATTTCACATGAACAACGGTTAAAGTTACTCAGGCTACCGAAGAATACCATAATTCCTCCGTTCAATTAGACCTTAGCGACGCACCCCGAGCTTCCATCCTTAACAAACAGCCATGTATATGGGCTCTTCCAGTCTCTCCACTGCTGGCTGTTCCAATTTAACGGGAAAGAGGAGCAAGAGGGGTTAGGATCATCTTCAGCCAGAGAGGACATTATTTCTTCAGCTTCTTCTTGCATTGTCACCCCGGCGGGAGGTGTGCTAACAGGGCTTGCAGCAGGTGAATCGGTCGTGCTATTAAAGTCATCGCTACACAATGAAGTGAATTAGGTTTAAATCACCGTCATGTATGAATGAATGGTATTTTTGCAATTTTAAACAGAATAATCCACGATGATCACATTACACAAAACTGAAATTGCACGTCAAAATGACACATTGTCAGTATTTTTAGAGACCCCCCAAATTTTCACAAATCACGTTTTCAGGGGAGCCCATGTCTTATTAAAGGTAACCAATCTCCCCCTAGCTCCCCCGTAGTTCGCACCCTGCATTTTGTAACCCCACAGAAAATGTACGTCTACCTAACTGTCTCGTTCTTGTGCCACATGTCCGTCAAAAAGTGCCACCAAGAGTCCCGACCCAGAGCGTCGAAAAGGGCTGCCAAGAGTCCTGACCCTAAAAGTTTGGATATCAGGTTGATGATCCCTAATGATACTGTTCACACTGTAGCTACTTGACCTAATGTTAGCTTTACAGACAGACAGACAAGTTGAGCTGCTTCACAGAGTTTTTAAGGTCATAAGCTTCAAAATATTTAGCTGACCACAGCCTGTCCCAAAAGAAAATGAGACGGTGTCTGTTCCTCGACTAAGATCAGTTAAATCAAAGGTAACCAAGAGAGGGGCAATACTTAACAACCTAATTGGAATTAAAACTACCACTGCAATGATAGAAAAGGATAGGAAAATTAGATGAGGATTACTAAATATCAGATCTCTGTCTTCTAAAACAGTACTAATAAATGAATTGATATCTGATAATCAAATTGATCTATTCTGTCTTACTGAAACCTGGCTGGGCCATGAAGAATATATTAGTCTAAATGAAGCAACTCCTCCCAGTCATATTAATACTCAAATTCCTAGAGGCTCAGGCCGAGGAGGGGGAGTTGCAGCCATATTTGATTCAAGCCTGTTAATTAATCCTAAACCTAAACTAAATTATAACTCTTTTGAAAGCCTTGTTCTTAATCTTCAACATCCAACACGGAAATCAGTACAGCCAATTAAATTCGTTGTTGTCTACCGAGCTCCAAGTCCGTATTCTGAATTTTTATCTGAATTCTCAGAGTTTTTATCATGTGTAGTCCTTAAATCAGACAAAGTACTTATTGTAGGTGATTTCAATATCCATGTGGACATTGACAGCAATAGCCTTACTACTGCTTTCAACTCACTACTAGATTCTATTGGCTTCAGTCAGAGTGTTTAACCACACCCTCGACCTTGTGCTGGCATATGGTATCAAAATTGAAGATGTATTAGTATTCCCGCAAAATCCTTTATTATCAGACCACTTCTTAATTACTTTCGAATTCTTAATACCCGATTATACAAAATTAGATAAAAGCTACTATACTAGATGCCTATCTGACAGTGCTATAGCTAAATTTAAGGAAGACATTCCAACAGCACTAAACTCATTACCTTGTTTTAATACAACAGAGGACCTTTATGTAAACTTTAGTCCCTCTCAAATCGACAATTGTGTAGATGGTATTATGGCCTGCCTACGGACTACTTTCGACTCTGTTGCTCCACTCAAAAAGAAGAAGATGAAGCAAAGGAAACTAGCACCTTGGTATAACTCCCAAACTCGTAAATTAAAGCAAAACTCGCGAAAACTTGAAAGCAAATGGCGCTCCACCAAAATGGAAGAGTCTCGTTTGGACTGGCAAGACAGTCTGAAAACCTATAGGACAGCCCTCAGACATGCCAGATCAGACTATTACTCATCATTAATAGAAGAAAACAAGAACAACCCAAGGTTTCTTTTCAGCACTGTAGCCAGGCTGACAGATAGCCACAGCTCTACTGAGCCATCTATTCCTCTAGCTCTGAGTAGTGATGACTTCATGAGCTTCTTTAATGATAAAATTATAACAATTAGAGATAAAATTCATCACCTTTTGCCCTCAACTTCTAATGGTTCACCTTTCAACGAAGGACTGCTAGAAAGAACGACTAGACCTGACATATACTTAGACTGTTTTTATCCTATAGACCTTCAACAACTAATGGTAAAGGTATCTTCAGCAAAGCCATCTACCTGTCTCTTAGACCCCATCCCAACAAGGCTACTCAAAGAAGCGTTACCCGTGGTAAACACTTCATTACTAGATATGATTAATATGTCTCTATTAACAGGTCATGTACCGCAGTCATTTAAAGTAGCTGTGATAAAACCTCTTCTGAAAAAACCCACCCTCGATCCTGAGGTCTTAGCAAACTATAGACCTATATCTAACCTTCCCTTTCTCTCCACGATCCTTGAGAAAGTAGTTGCTAATCAGTTATGTGATTTTCTCCATAGCAACAGCTTATTTGAAGACTTTCAATCAGGATTTAGAAAGTATCATAGCACAGAGACGGCACTGGTGAAAATTACTAACGACGTTCTAACTGCTGCAGACAAAGGACTTGTCTCCATACTTGTTTTATTAGATCTTAGTGCTGCTTTTGACACTATTGACCATACAATCCTGTTACAGAGATTGGAACACTTAGTCGGAATTAAAAGGAATTGCACTAAGCTGGTTTAAGTCTTATTTTTCTGATCAATCTCAATTTGTTAATGTTAATGATAAATCCTCTAAGTACGCAAAAGTTAAACATGGCGTTCCACAAGGCTCAGTACTTGGACCAATTTTATTCTCCTTATATATGCTTCCTCTAGGTAATATCATTAGGAAACACTCAATTAACTATCACTGCTATGCGGACGACACCCAATTATACTTATCAATCAAACCAGACGAAACAAGTCAGTTAGCTAAACTTTAAGCATGTATTAAAGATATAAAATCCTGGATGACCTATAATTTTCTGATGTTAAACTGTAACAAAACTGAAGTTATTGTACTGGGACTTAAACACCTCCGAACTTCATTATCTAAAGATATAGCTACTCTGGATGGTGTTGTACTGGCTTCCAGCACTACTGTCAGAAATCTAGGAGTTATTTTTGATCAGGATATATCCTTTAACGGCCATCTAAAACAATCATCGAGAACAGCCTTTTTTCATCTTCGTAACATTGCCAAAATTAGGAATATCCTGTCTCAAAACGATGCTGAAAAACTAGTCCATGCATTCGTTACTTCCAGGCTGGACGATTGTAATTCCCTACTGTCAGGTTGCTCAAATAAGTCCCTTAAGACTTTCCAGCTGATTCAGAATGCTGCAGCACGTGTTCTGACGAGAACTAAGAAAAGAGATCATATTTCTCCTGTTTTAGCTACTCTGCATTGGCTTCCTGTGAAATTCAGGATTGACTTTAAAGTCCTTCTCCTGACCTACAAAGCCCTAAATGGTCAAGCACCATCCTATCTAGAACAGCTCTTAGTACCTTATTGTCCCACTAGAGCACTGCGCTCCCAGAATGCAGAGTTACTGGTGGTTCCTAGAGTCTCTAAAAGTAGACTAGGAGCCAGAGCCTTCAGCTATCAGGCTCCTCTCCTGTGGAACCAGCTCCCAGTCTGGGTTAGGGGGGCAGACACCATCACCTCATTTAAGAATAAACTGAAAACTCTCCTCTTTGATAAAGCTGATAGTTAAGAAGTGAGGAGTTGCAGCGTCCACCTAACCCGGCCTACCTGCTTCTCTTTGTAGTCATCAGATTTATTGATCATATTATCAATAATATAGTGAGAGTAGAGGGAGGCAGGCCAGTACAGCCTCTCATCAATGTTTTCATTTGTTTCCTTTTGTATGCATCCTGTCCCAGAACTGCTTGTTAATAACCTAGCTCTGGGGAGTTTACTCCCCGGAGTCCTTATGTTTCAAACGCCCGGCCGCGTCCTGCTGCGTCTGCTGCACCCACCCATGCTCTGCAGCGCCACGTTTCATCCCGCAACGTCCTGCTGTGACATGAACTACAACACCAGAGTCTGGGTCTGCCGAGGTTTCTTCCTAAAAGGGAGTTTTTCCTTGCCACTGTCGCAATAGCCACTGCTAATGCTTGCTATTGAGGGAATTACTGTAATTGTTGGGGCTTTGTAAATTATAGAGTGTGGTCTAGACCTACCCTATCTGTAAAGTGTCTCGAGATAACTCTGTTATGATTTGATACTATAAATAAAATTGAATTTAATTAAATTGACCCTGTAAGCCGATTACCGGTGAAAGTGTTGTTTCCCCTTAACCTTCCCCGGGACATGAACTTTGCTTCCCCGTTTGAAAGCCCTGTTGGGGGGGGCGCAGACTTTTCGTAGCTATATGTATGAGTGGTTTATCAGATCAGCCTGAGCTAGCTGCTAGCATTATTGGATCAGCGAGTTTGTTTTTCTAGAGAGACTCAAAACTATGTTTGTATTTTCTGTCACTTTTCATCCGTGATTATACCCAATGACAAAATGTAGTTATGTAGCGACGGCGTGGTGAGGGAGTTTATGCAGTGATAAGTGTCATCCACCGTAACTGGAAATGTATCCCACAGCCCAAATAGTTGTGTGAGTGTAGGTATGCATGTCTGCGCTAAATGTGTGTGCATGTGCATGTCTGAGTGTGTCAACAGCTTGACCCTCAGTACGTTAATGACACCAATTAAAACAATTAAAACAGCTTTAATTACTGCAGCCTCAATTATGCCTGCCTCAACAGTCCTGTCTGCTTGACCCCACACAACAAACACACACACATGCACGCGCACACACACACACACACACACACACACACACACACACACACGCACACACACTGCAATTCACATGCAGGAAAGCAGACGCACACGCATACACAAAGACAGGCAAACGAGGTAAAAACACAAATTAATGCACAAACATAAATAGACGTGTTGTATACCTTGACACACACACACACACACACACACACACACACACACACACACACACACACACACACACAAATGCTCTTATCCTGTCAACCTTATGAGCCTTTTAAAGTCTCATAAGGCCTGATGATGATCATGATGCAGTTTTGTGAGCTATTATAACATACAAAGCTTAGGTGTGTTTGTGTGTCTTAATATTCCAGATATATTAAGCCTGAGAGGCAATGTTGCCAGTCTCTTCCTCCTTCTTACCGCTCTAGCAGTTATAGAAACACGGTGCATGTATGCACATTCGCATTGGTTCATTACTGTGGAAATGAAAGCCTCTTCTCCATTTCTACTGGGAAGTCTCTTAGTTTGCATTTTGAACACTTTTATATCTGTGTGTAATAATGGAAAGTCATATTTTCTTCCTTGGTATATCTACATCAAAGGTGTGATTACAGCCATCTTTGGTTCACTGAAGCATGTGTTGTACCACAAAAGTGGGCTAAAAAAGTGCGAGGAAGTGACTGTTTTCTGTAAGATTCATCTCTAAATCTATGCTGCCATGTGAGCTAGGTGCTAAACAGTTGCATTTTACTGTGATTATTGTGATATAAAAATAACAAATAAGCATACATCTTTGTAAATATACCCACACCTCACTTCTATTAAACTGCATTTAAAAAATAAAAGATGGCTAATGACAGAGACTGGCACATACTAATCATCCTCCCACTCATCATTATTTTTCATCCATTCACCCTTGTGTTAAGTATCCAACCCATAGTTAAGAACTGATCTACGCAGGGTCAGAGCATTTCATTTTCTGTGTGTCCCTGTGAGCCACATTACCTACAGCAGTGCCATACAGTAGTGTCAGTAAGTATTAACCTTGCGGCTAAGCCTTTACATTGTGTTGTAATTAAATGGGACACCATTTTTTACTTCTCTGTCCTTCAACTTCTCGGGGATTATCTATCACCCTCTTGACTCCATGCAGTCATCATTGTATTTTATTTATGCCTGCCAATGAAGGAGGCTTTGATTCTCTTTTTCTGTTATAAACAGCTTGTGTTGTAATATGTTTATAGGAAAATGTACTTTTAAAAGGTAAATTATCTTAACCTGACTCCGCCAGATGAATTGCTTCGCATTTGCTCGGCATATCCATCTGGGAACTTATATCCATCTGGGAACTTACCGTTGGAGAACTTTTGGGAAGGGTCGAAAATACTGGTTAGTTGATTGGATAAACCATCTGTCTATCACCACCTATGTTGGTGATAGACGGGCCAAATCAACCAATCAGAACAACGAAGTTTATGAAAATACAACCACAAGCCAGGCTTATCCCTGCTGCTGCAGGCAAAGCATAGCTCGTTAGCTCAGCAAGCAAGCAACATGTCGGTAAAGGATATTTGCCGTTTGTGTAACGAGAATTTACAAATAAAAGGCACCATTTCAGGTCCCGGTCCATATAAACAAAAGAAGGATCCAAGAGAAAAAAGCATTAGCGAGCGGCTAACAGAATTAGGGCTACCGCTGTCTGAAAATACTGGTTAGCTGATTGGATAAACCACCTGTCCTTCTCGTCTACGTCACACCTAAACCCGCCTCAAAACCAACGCTGATTGGTCGGTCGTTTGGCGAACGGCTCCAAATTCTCTCTATCTCAAGATGCCAGACTGATCTGCAAGTGGAAAACTGGAGCTCGCGAGATCAGGACGGTCTCACGAGGCTAAAATTCTCTCTCTCTGAGTTTGAAAAAAAAAAAAAACATGAACTCTTCAGAATCTTTTGATCGTGTTTTGCAGCATCCTGTTACCAGATTTAATACACCCAGGCATTTGTATGAGAAAGTCTGACTGTCTTTGCAGTGCTGATCTGAGGTCATTACTGCATGTGGTGGCAGGGAAGAAAAGCCTGTCACTGTGACATGTTTTTTCATTCATTTTAGGAGCATTGTTTTGGACCATCTTCTGCACTCAGCGCTCCTGGCCTGTCTGTGTGATAAGACACTTGTTGAACTGCCTTCATAGTTTTTGTGCACAGATTTTACACTCCACTTGCCTTACACTTATTCGCAAATATTTTTCCACACAACTGAACTGTCCTTTCAGCATGAAAAGATACTTGGAAGAAAAAAACACTACAACTGAAAAGCATTTACCACATTGTAATTTCCCCTTCCTGGATTAATAAAGTATACATTATTACATTATTATTATTAATTGTTTTGCTTTGACAGTTAGTTAAAGTAAACGGTAGAGGTTTGGACAAAGTGTTTTTGCTTCAGGGCATATCTTCAGTACACAAAAACACAGGAGCACACATGCTAACAAGACTAACAGCCGGCTCTATGATGCTGTATGTAGCTATAGCAGTGAGTTAGCAGGCATTTGTTAATTAGCCGTAAACACGTAGTACAGCTGAGGCTGGTGGGAATGTCATCAGTTTTGCTAGACTTTTGTCATAATTATTAAAAGGTACTGGTCAAATTACAATTTTGACTTTATGGTTCCAGATTTTTTTTTAAATCACAGGATAACCAAAGTGACTACAATTCATCCATAGGCGGGACATGAATGTGTGTACCAACTTTAATTTAAAATGTCAGCAATCCATCAAATAGCTGTTGAGATATTTCACTCTAGACCAAAGTGATGGACTGACTGACAGACAAGACAGACATGCCATCTCTAGAACTTTGCCACCATAGCATTGCTAAAAATCCTGGGTTCCAACTGCAAAAGAGGTAAATTCTAAATCCTACATCCAATATTCAAAACTATTAAGGAGTGAATAGATTATTTGAAGAGACACGGCTGAATACTCTTTCAGATCTCGCGGCTAAATATGCTGTTTCACAACAGCTATCTTCTAATCAATGTAAGACCAATATCCCCTGATCAAAATGACATCATTTAAAGCCAAGGCCTTCGTTTTACAGCAAAAACACACTGATAATTTGTTAGCAACACTTTTAACAGCCATAATAATAGAAAAAATTGGAGGTGACTTGTAACTTTGTTGCTATGAGGGGAAGTAAGTATGTCCATGTCTGTGAAGGTTGAAAAGTAGCGCTTTTGAAAAGCTCTTTTTGTTCTTGCATTCACACAATTGGACACCTGCTTTTCCAATTTCCTCCATTTCTGTCCATTTCACAGGAGTTTTATTTTTATTTTATTTTTTTAAACCTCTCCTTTTCCTCCTTTTCAGCAAATAAAACAAGATGCATTTCCAACTTCATGTGCACAAGTGTGGACATAGCCTGAAATAACAGACCAATAAGCCATGGTGTCATTCTATCTCCATAGCTCTCCTTCCTTTTATTTTAATAAAAAATTAACATCATACATCTCTGTCTGTCACTCCCTCCATCGCCAGACTCTTGCCTCAGCCCATTTCTCTGTCATACTTCTGTCTTCTCTGCTCTTGTCCCCCCCCCATTGCTCACAGAGTTGTTTTCCCCTCTTTTGGAAAGGTGCCATATTCTCTCCCTGTCCCAAAGTCAGAGCCATTAATTCTGCTAATGACAGATAAATGAAGCATGGAGATAAGGAGGCAGAGCTAGAGCAGGGCTTTACACCCACCCACCCACCCACCCACCCACACACACACACACACACACACACACACACACACACTAATACACACCAGGCACAGGCTTGCACGTACAGAATATACATGCAAGTATAAACACACACACACACACACACACACACACACACACACACACACACACACACACACACACACACAGAGATCACACTCTTAGCTGCTAATTGACTTTGATCGAAGACATTCTTCTTGAAATCTTTTATCTCACCCATGTCAGGGTGAGAGGCTCTTCCGTAGACAGTGTGGCGCTCGTGTATGTTGTCTCAGAGTGAATGGGAGACTGATGAGAGACACTCTCAAGTTTGGATTTACAGTTACTTCATAAGAGGATTACCCAACATCCTGGGAAAAGGGAATCAAACCAGTGTTTTGATTAAGCTTGCACAGGGAGGGAGAGCAGCGGAGAAGCAGCAGGCATTGTTGCAGCATCTTCAAACCTGAAGCATCAGCATCTTTTTTTGAGTACAAGAAAAAAAAAAAAGCAAAAAACGAGACACGGGAACACAATTCTGGAAAATGTGGAAAATGAAAAAATAAAGCAGCAGAATACAATAGAAAAATAGCAACCGTAATAATTACAGGACATTTTTCAGTTGGTATAATCTGCCTGAAAAGACTGCAGGATTAAAAAATTAAAACTGTTTACTCTCTTCTTAAGCCTTTAAGGGAATCATTTAAACCCTAACAGATGTTAGCTCTCCAAATACTTTGTTTAAAAATAAATATACATTATTTAGCATTCACAGCTCACATAAATCAAACATTACTTTTCTTTTTTTTCCCCTCATTACCATACATTACATTTATGAAGTATATTATAGCGCCGAGTGTTTCGCATATAATGGGGATGTTCTTAATTGGGCTAATGACTGTTTCACTAAAGCAGATGAAAAGGTCAACACTCCACTTTGACTTTAAAACTCTGCGCAGCAATTTCAAACCGCCGCCTGGCTAAGTGTGAAATATATTCAGCCTGTAGATTATCATTTTAATTAATCTTGCTTACTTGGTCGTGTAATTTAAACATTTGCTAGGTTTGCTGGATGGAAAGAGGAGGAGGCAGATGGAGGATGGTGGGATGCGGGGTGTGACAGGGAGAAGAAGCAGGGAAGCTTTGTGCCAGTGGGTCTGTGTGTGTGTGTGTGTGTGTGTGTGTGTGTGTGTGTGTGTGTGTGTGTGTGTGTGTGTGTGTGTGTGTGTGTGTGTATGCAGGCGGGCAACTACGTTTGCAAATTAGTATCACCTTCACAGAAAAAAAATGCTATTCTCTGCCTTATTAAGCCTGAAAATGCCTAAGAATTTAAGCTCATGCTTTGAGGAGTAAATGGGTAAACCGAGGATGAAACTGGGTTGCCGCTAACAGCTGTTGCAGAGAACTTGTTTTACACCCCCTCATTAAAAATATTCAACCATACTGCATTTCTTTTCCACCCAATGCCAACGATTTTTTTATTTCTTGCTTTCTTCAATATCTGCCCATGGCAACAATGGTTAAAGTTAGGCAAAAGAAATACACTAGTATAGGCCTATATGGTCAGTGCAACTTCTTCTCACTCCCAACTCTTAAAACCCTTGGTCAGTGGCTCTCAGCTTCGTATACCAACGCAAAAATCACCCTTCAGCACCCTGTACGGGAGAGTAGCAGCTCGGATGCAGTGCTGTTAAGATTACGTAGTATTAAGATCGACAACGGTAGCGAGTAGTATGAGAGACAAAACATTTTGTAAGGAGGTTGGTTGGGGTGGTGGATGAGTTGAACAACACAGGACTTTAAATCGGGAGGCCGGGGCTCGTGTCCTGTTCTTGTCCTGCGTGTCACTGAATCGTACATTTTGTAACCCCACCCATGACCTTTTCCTAGATCTATTTTTTCTCGTGCCGCATGTCAGTTAAACGAAGTCCCGACCCAGAGCGTCAAAAAGTAAGTAAGAGTCCAATTAAGCGCGTCTAAATATGACGCCAAAGGGCTAGATGTGAGTCCCAAGAGTGTCAAATAGTGACGCCAATAGTCCCGACCCAGAGCGTCAAAAAGAGATGTCAAATGTCCCACCCAAGCACGTCTATACAGTATATCACGCTAAAGGAGACTTTTTGCGTCAATAATAAACTC